>NC_133220.1:2398555-2696822 GCF_040436345.1 Pagrus major
TTCCTGAACGTTTCTGTGCAGATCTGGATCTCAGTCTTTTGTTTAAAGACGTCATACGTAACACAGTCAGAGAGGGCTGCAGGCGGCACCGGGAGGAGCAGGAACTGTCGACTTCCTCAATAAGTGAAGCAGCAGAGTGTGTAAGAGTGGAGATGAGAGCTTCCTCAGGGGGCTCGAGGCTGTTTTTTTTTTGTCACCAGAGAAATCGTGAGTCATCATGAGTCAGAGGAGCTTTAGTGTTTTGTTAAACATTAACTTTCAGATGGTCAGAAACTGAATGATAGAAGCTGTATGCAGAAAGGAAAACACGCCATGAGAGGACAGAGTTTTACTGAAGGACGGGCTTTAAATATGTTGCATTAGTTTAAATGATACTTTACTTTATGGCTCTACACTGTAGCTTTTCTTTATGAGACAATACAGTTGTAATTTCTACTTATAACACACATCAGCAGACATTATTCTTTATAGTTGAGAGATGTTTTGCTTCTTATCTCCTGAATGTCACACAATGAATGATAAATGATTTAAATAGAATAATAGTTTAACCATCGGAGATGTTCCAGTTAAAGATCTGTCAGTGAGTCTCTGATCAGAGCCTGATGTCCAAACATGTTCTCCACTGACGGTACATTTATGGACTCCTAACAAACACTGAATATCTCCTTAATGTTTGTGTTTGTTTGTATGAGCAGGTGTGGAACTCGTACTTCAGCCTGGCGGTGCTGTACATCAACCAGCCCAGTTTACAGTTGGAAAACCTGAGTCCTGCGAAGAGGAAGAAGGTCTTAGACAAGTAAGGACACACACCAACAAACATTCAGGAAGAGCTGAACACACAGTATCTGACGATCCAACGCACAAATAGCCATTAGACACACACAACAACACAAACACAAACGTGGCTGCCAGCGTCCGTCCCCTGACTGTCGTCCTCAGACTCGTGTGTCATGTGCAGCTAAAATGCTGAGAGTCAGAAGTTGAAAGAACCCGTTTTCCTCTTTGAAGTGAAGCAGCGCTGCAAACTTGGCGACCTACTTTATGAATCCTGCAGGAACACTTCTTTACTCCAGGAAAGCTCATTTCCCTCTCTGTGAGGCTTTTTCCACCGAATATTCCCAGGAACGAGGGGACCCCAGACACTGAACTCAGTCAACTTCCTCAGGCACAAAGTTCCTCCTGCTTCTGTTGAGTCTCCACCGCTGAAGAATCGTGACAATTAGGCAAATCACAGCCTGAGACGATTGAGACGTGTGAGACGAGGCAGCAGAGTCTCGTGGGACTGTGATGTTTGAATGGGTGCAGGAAAGAAACCGTGCAGAGGTGGAAAGAAAAACATCAAGACGAGACGTGTGTCTCCAGAGGTGTGACAGTCTGCGAGAGGACACGACGGGTTTCTGCTGATGTTTCTGCTTTAGTTTGTCAACTCGAAACAACAAGGAAACAAAATTCACTTTCAGTTCAGTGTTTCTGTCTTTGTGTCGCTCACGGACGCTGTGGCTGAAGTCATTTCTTCAGTATAATTCTGTTGGTCACGTTCTGTCTTCATCTAAAAAACTGCAGCTTCTGTGATCTTGATGTTTCTCTTAACTGTGTTGCAATTTTAATAATATTTAGTTATTTAGATGAATTGTTCAGCTGTAAATGTTTTCAGGGCAGAACTTTACAAATACAGACGTGATAGTCAAAAGAAAGAAAATGTTTAAGTTAGAAATGAAATTGAATTGTGGATTTAAAGAATCTTGCCTCTCCGGCTCCACAGTGAACGACTGCACTGTGACATGTTTTGTGTCTGCAGGTACGGTGACATGAGAGTGATGATGACCTACGAGCTGTTCAGTATGTGGCAAAACCTCGGTAAGATTTTCTCTACACTTCTCTAATATCTCCTGCTCCACTCTGCAGTCCAGCTGCAGCTACAAGCTGGTTTGCAAACCGCCAATAAAACCCAGAGAAGAGTTTAATTCAGTTAGTCTGCAGCCTGAAGTCTAACTGATTTACTGGCTGATTGACCGAAGACGAGTTGACTCATGTCTGCTGGTTGTAGGTGAGAATAAGATCCATTTCATCCCCGGTATGATCGGCCCGTTCCTGGGAGTGACGCTGGTCCCTCAGGTGGAGGTACGAAACATCATGATCCCCATCTTCCACGACATGATGGACTGGGAGCAACGCAAGAACGGAAACTTCAAACAGGTCAGATGATCGACTTCAGAGCAGCAACAGCACCTGGAGCAGAGGAGCCGGTCTGATTATTCATCTGTGTTTGTGTGTTCAGGTGGAGGCTGAGCTCATTGACAAGTTGGACAGTTTGGTTTCTGAGGGGAAAGGAGACGAGAACTACAGAGAGCTCTTCAGTCTGCTGTAAGGAACGTGTTCACAGTTTCTCCCTCTGTCTGCCTCCAACTCTCGTCTCGCTCTGTTTTTAAGCCTCTGTCCATCCTGTCCTGTCGTCCTCTCTCTGTTTTTAAACCTCTGTCCATCCTGTCCTGTCGTCCTCTCTCTGTTTTTAAGCCTCTGTCCATCCTGTCCTGTCGTCCTCTCTCTGTTTATAAACCTCTGTCCATCCTGTCCTGTCGTCCTCTCTCTGTTTTTAAGCCTCTGTCCATCCTGTCCTGTCGTCCTCTCTCTGTTTTTAAACCTCTGTCCATCCTGTCCTGTCGTCCTCTCTCTGTTTTTAAACCTCTGTCCATCCTGTCCGGTCGTCCTCTCTCTGTTTTTAAACCTCTGTCCATCCTGTCCTGTCGTCCTCTCTCTGCTTTTAAACCTCTGTCCATCCTGTCCTGTCGTCCTCTCTCTGTCTTTAAGCCTCTGTCCATCCTGTCCTGTCGTCCTCTCTCTGTTTTTAAACCTCTGTCCCTCCTGTCCTGTCGTCCTCTCTCTGCTGACAGAGTTAACTCTCAGTTCTTCTGCTCTAACGCTGCTGTTGTGTGTTTGCTTCGCTCTGTGCTGCGGGACTAGAACCCAGCTGTTCGGGCCCTACCCCAGGTATGACATCACCTACACACAGGGAAACATGTGACGCTGGTATTTGTCTTCAGATAATCATTGAATTATTCTCTGTCAGCGTGATGGTGGAGTGAATATCTCATCTTATCTGCAAGAGCTGCAACAAACCATACGAGTCATCTGACAGCTTCTGCAATGTGTTTAGTTCGATTGTCAAAAAATGAATTAATGATCTCTCTTCAGACTGTTTTATCTCACTATCACTTCATGCAACATGTTGATATCTGCACAATATCTCCTCATACAAGTCTGTTAATAAGCTTTAGGAAAAGATGTTCATATCCGTCCTCATGATGACTGAAATTTCCCCACTCAAGTCTTTAAACAACTTGTTCTGTTCTCTGAATACTGAGATCATAAACTTTGATCTGAAGATGAATTCTGAGTCTTTTCTGTAAATATTTCTCATAACTCATAGTAAAAATGTAAATTACCAATTCTGAGTCGTCACATCCAGTTGAAGCTCAGTTTAAAGATGCAGAAGATGTCGGCGTACACGCTGATACCTTCTTTCTTTTTTCTCTTTCAACTTTTACTCTTTGATTTCCTTTAACTTACTTTTTGAAAGTGAAAAGCAGTTTCCTGCTCTCGGTGGAGGCTCCAGGAACCCAAGAATTTCTCGTCTGTTTTTTTTTTCCCGTTGTTTGCGAGGTTGTTGCGTTCGCTGAGGCTGTAAACGACGGATGTATTCTCATCACGTTATAAACTCAGTGCGTCGTCTGATTTGTGTCTCATCTTTGTTGAAGCCTGTTGGAGAAGATCGAGCAGGAGACGTGGAGAGAGACGGGGATCTCCTTCGTTACCTCCGTCACTCGGCTGATGGAGCGACTGCTGGACTACCGGTAACACACACACACACACACACTCTCACACACACACTGACACAACACTTATTTATTTTATGCTACTTTATACTTCCACTCAACTTTTGAGTCAAATATTTAACTTTTTTACTCGACTTAATTTCTTTGATCAGATTAAAACATTTAAAAAAAACTAATTTCAATAATCAGAAAAATGATAAATATCAGATCTGATAATCATCAGTTGATCCATAATATACAGTATATAAATACATGTAAATATATGTATGATTTACTTTTGCTTTTACTTTTGATTCTATTTAATATCAGATACTTTTAGACTTTTATTCAAGTAGTATTCAAACGGGTGACTTTCACTTTGACCAAAGTAATATCTGAACACGATATCTTTCACTCAGGTATGATGTGTACTTTATTAAACGACATAAGTGGTTGTAACATCTTCTTCAGTAACAGTATATTATATGACAGTTAGACTTGTTGTTGTTGACATTTATTATTTTGTTTACATGAAACAACCAGAGCTCCCATGAGGCTCTGACAGAGTAACAATGATACGAGTCTGAGGTTGAGCTGTTAATAAACAATAATCATGTTGTTTAAAATAAACAGACTGAACATATGGACAGAAAACCTGAGAACAGGTTTCAGTGTTTCAGAGAGTTACAGAGGACTTTTATCTTAATGATGTTTATTAACCTGCTCTGTTTTGTTGTTTTGTCTTCAGGGACTGTATGAAAGGAGACGAGACGGAGAACAAGAAGATCGGCTGCACCGTTAATCTCCTGGTAAGATTTATGTCGTACTGATGCTTCAGTCACCAACCGGCTGATTTTACCAGCAGACTCTTCATCAGTTACAGTTTATTATAACGATTATAAACACTTTAGTATTTATTTAGTTTGGATCAAAACTGCAACATGTCGAAGTTTGTGTTTGTGTTTTGTATCTTCTCAGAATTTCTACAAGTCAGAGATCAATAAGGAGGAGATGTACATCCGCTACATCCACAAACTGTGTGATATGCACCTGCAGGCGGAGAACTACACAGGTACAGCACAGACACACACACACACACACACACGCTGTTTGTCAGGTGTGTGACTGGTCTGTTGTGTCCACAGAGGCTGCGTTCACTCTGCTGCTGTACTGGGAGCTGCTGCACTGGGACGAGCGGCCTCTGAAGGAGTTTCTTCATTATCCGGCTCAGACCGAGTGGCACCGCAAAGAGGGGCTCTGCCGCAAAGTCATCCACTACTTCAACAAGGGGAAGGTAGGAAGGTGGTGCCAACACAGCTACACACAGACAGCAGTGTTACAGACGCACAACACCAGTCCAGTGGAGTCAGTGACGACAGGCAAGAAGAGAAGCTGTGTTTGTGTTGAAATCACTGATGTGTTTTATAGTAGAAAGATTTGAGTCGAGGTTGGGAAAAGGCAAAGACAACAAACCAAACTAAACTGATATTAAGATCACAAATATAACAAAATAGCTTCCTTCATAAAATTCCTTCTTTTCTTTTCTTTTCTTTTCTTTTCTTTTCTTTTCTTTTCTTTTCAAGATTTTCCTGTAAAACATTAATATAAAATAAGACGAGGACTAAGATCCAATAAAAAGAGGCGTGTCTCATTGAACCCGCACAGGAAAACACTTTTGAATCAAAGGGTCACATTATCTGGAAGCTACTGACAAATAACTGCTGACTACATGTAACAAAAATGATGACCTGTCATTACAATATTAATATAAAATACGACGAGGATAAGAATATAAAGAAAGAGGTGGGTCTCATTGAACCAGTACAGGAAGACACAATTTTGAATCAATGCTTTATTGAATTTTCTATGACACCACTGAAACATTCTGATTACTGCACAAACACAACTTTATTATTATTGTTATTATTATTATCTGCTGTCCTCCAGCTGTTTTGCCTCAACTCGCAGTAACGCTGATACATAAATAGATTAACTTGTCGCTAAAGTAAGAAATAACTGCAGCTAACTGTGGCTGGTGTGGCGTAATGCACAGTCAGCGTCATTGGCTTCTGTTGGCTACTGGAAACACTCCTGTTAACTCCAATCAACACAAACAGCAAGGCCGTGGTATAAAAAACACACATAATACACACACACACACTAATGAGAATCCTGATAAATTATCTGTTAATTCATGACTTTAATACATTTGTGTGTGTGTGCGTTTGTGTGTGTGTGTGTGTGTGTGTGTGTGTGTGTGTGTGTGTGTGTGTGTGTGTGTGTGTGCGTGTGCGTGTGTGTGTCCAGTGTTGGGAGTTCGGTATCCCTCTGTGCAGGGAGCTGGCCTTCCAGTATGAATCTCTGTACGACTACCAGAGTCTCAGCTGGATACGGGTGAGCACCGATCATGTCCCTTCTACCTGTCACCTCACTGATGAGGACGCACACGTAACCATCGAATAATAAATAATGTCCTTCGCTGTCATCGGGAACATAAATATTAGAAGGCGGCGTGAATGTGAGCTCGTCATCATCTTCCTTTTCCGATGTGTCTGTAGAAAATGGAGGCAGCGTATTATGACAACATCATGGAGCAGCAGCGTCTGGAGCCAGAGTTCTTCAGAGTCGGGTTCTACGGCAGGAAGTTCCCCTTCTTCCTCAGAGTGAGTTTAACCGTTGTATTTTAGATCTGTTTTCGAATATTAGCTTCTTTTAAATTCTTACAAATTCACATATACCACCTGAAGGTTTCTCTCTAACGTTACCTGTCATTAACGAAACAGATAGAAGTCTTAAAGATGGCTGACTTCTGTAGCTCGCTAGCTGCTGTACCGCATATAAGCAAAATATATTATCTATGGTTTTATATGAGAATCGCGTTAAAGGAACAGGTCACCCAAAAAATGTAAATCTGCTGATGGACAGTCAGGTGAAGTTTCGTAGCTCCAGAAATGTTCTGTGGACTACGAGACTTCACCTGACTTTCATCAGCATGGAGGGAGGAGATGACGACTGGATTTACACTTTTGGGTGACCTGTTCCTTTAAACATTGTTTTCTTGAGGTGAACTTCTTGATGATTTCCTCACAAATATCCTGACGAAAAACATGAACATGACCTCAATAAACGCTCTGTTCTGATTATTCACGCCAGAACAAAGAGTTTGTTTGTCGCGGCCACGACTACGAAAGGCTCGAGGCCTTCCAGCAAAGGATGCTGGGAGAATTCCCACAGGCCATCGCGATGCAGCACCCCAATCAGCCAGATGAGGCCATTCTGCAGTGTGATGCTCAGTGTATCCTTCAGCAAAACAGAGAGAATCTGTGTGTGTGTTCGGATGATTTATTTCAATATTAATGCATCACTCACGTCTTAAGTGAGCATCTCCTGCAGGGACCAAACTGTGTCTTCATGTGTGAACAGATTTTAGGGTCATGAAGTGTCAGTTCATGGTTACCACAGTCAGACAGAACCAGTCAGAGTTTACACGCTCCATACGTCCAGTTATTTCTCTGACGTCCTCGGCTCAGACCTCCAGATCTACGCAGTGACGCCGGTGCCGGACAGCGTCACCGTGCTCCAGATGGACAGAGTCCCCGATCGCATCAAGAGCTTCTACCGTGTCAACAACGTCCGCCGGTTCCGTTACGACCGACCCTTCCACAAAGGACCCAAAGACCGAGACAATGAGTTCAAGGTGAGCAAAATAAAGTTCAGACACTTCATCAGAGCTGGTTTAAAGATTTATTTCTTAACAATCTGTTTTTTAAAAAGCAGTTTGCCTCTCTGTCTGTCAAGAAAAAGATATCAGACAGGATATTTATCAGCTGCTCAGAGTGATTTTTTTCTATTTATAAAATGGAAATACAGTGTGGAACACATTTATATTTACATTTATATTTACAAACCTTATAAACTTCTTTAAAAGTGAAGAAGCCGACTGCAACAGAAGAAAAATAGACAAACTTAAAGCAGTTAAAATGCTACATGTATCACTTTAAACACATTTTAAGTTTTTGAATTGAAGCGCTCTGACAGATCTCAGTGCTGCTCATGTTGAGATGACGTTTGTCTCACAGCTCGTCGTTTTGTGTGTTTCAGAGTCTTTGGATCGAGAGGACGACGCTGATCCTCACTCACCCTCTGCCGGGGATCTCACGCTGGTTTGAGGTGGACAAGAGAGAGCTGGTGAGTCAGAGAAGAAGGAGTCTTACATTTAATGACAGATCAGCTTTAATAATAAATATGTGACGGTGAGATTTTCACTGCTCTCTAACCTCAATCTGTAGGAATTTACTCTAACTCAGAAAAGCCTTTAAAACTTCTGTCCTGCACACTCAGTTTCTTGTGGATCTTTACTTGGAGACACGCTGCAGTTTACAGCATGTGATGTGTTTCATGTTCCTGCAGCTGCAAAGAGTCAGCATGACAGGATTTCTGACCGAGCAGACAAACTATACCACCTACAGATAATCCATCAGCAGGAAATCTTTCATAGTGTCAATGTATTTCTCACTTTGACTCCCTTGTTGACCTCCCCCTCAGGTGGAGGTGAGTCCGTTAGAAAACGCCATCTCTGTGGTGGAGAATAAGAACCAGGAGCTCCGGACTCTGATCAGCCAGTACCAACACAAGCAGCTGCACGGCAACATCAACCTGCTCAGCATGACGCTGAACGGGGTCATCGACGCTGCCGTCAACGGAGGCATCGCCAGATACCAAGAGGTCAGACAAAAAGAGCTCTATAAACATCTGTAGTTCAGACAGACAGAGACCTGTGATAGTGCTAATGCTAACAGAACGCCTGCTAGTGCATGAAGTATTTTACTGCCAGGTGGAAGTGTCGTTTATTTTTTTTTTAATATATAGATGGATAATGAAACCGACAGCAGGAGACTTTTAAATGTTTGTTTTATTTATGATGATATTAATCTTTCTTTGTCTCTAGGCGTTCTTTGATAAAGAGTACATCACCAGCCACCCTGAAGACACAGAGAAGATCACACAGCTCAAAGACCTGATGCAGGAGCAGGTAAGACATAATTTAACCTCAGCGTTCGCTCAACATCCTGAACTATACATGAACTAGAGGCCCTACAGGTGCTGTCATGTACAAGAAATTAGAAACATGTCATTGACACTTCATATTCGTAAATGTAAGTACAGGAGAGATTTAAATGTCAGGGAATGTACAGTGAAAATTGAATCCGATGATGTTTTGTTATTTTCCTGCAGGTTCACGTCCTCGGAGTCGGCCTGGCCGTGCACGAGAAGCTGGTGCACCCAGAAATGCGTCCCCTTCACAAGAAGCTGATAGATCAGTTCCAGATGATGAGGAGCAGCCTCTGCCACGTGAGTGCTGAGAAACCTTCACTCAAACAGCGTTTTGTGTTATTAGATCTGAAGCTTTTTAAACTGCAGAGCTCAGGGGAGAATATAATGACAAAAACACACAAACATGTTGTTGTTCAGGCGTAATTCTGTGTATTCTTCATGATACGATGAACCAATGTTGAGTCTAGAGCAGATTCCTTCTGTTGTAAACATGCTGAAGGGCGAGCATCATCACAGTGAGGAGAGCTAATTAGCAGCTTCTTCAAAGAGGATGTTATCATGCTGCTAGCTAACAGAAGTGTGTCACCGCTAACAATCTGAACTTTTCACCTTTTTAGCTCCTAATTGAATTTATAGGGACATTAAATATTTACGTCTCAGACAACATAAAGCAGCTTCCTGTGATTACTCCAACATTACTGTGTGTGGATGTGTGTGAGCAGCGTATAGTCTGGAGGTTTATGCACAAGTGAGGGCAGTGTGAATATTCAGAGCAGTGTTTCTACGTGGCTCTGCAGGGTCTGCCTGGGTTAGAGAAGGCCGGGTCAGGAGCCAACACTCCCAGAGGGATCCTGGCCTCCCACAGCCCCATGAGCCCCGAGAGCTTCAAACTCATGCACCGGCACAGGTCAGCAACACACACGCACACATGCACGCACACGCATATTCACCTTATCCTCGAGTGAGACTTTACACTTTGCACTCATCTCATTCACTCATGACGTCACATCCTCATCACATTTTACAGTCGACACACACGCTGTCTCCTCCGTCTCTATAGTGCTGCAGGATGATGTCTTTTAAAAGTGACCCCCTGAAGTTCTCCCTGGTTCATTCAACAAAAAGCCTGGGAGGTTTTTCCATCAGGTTTTTGGATTATTTGCTGCAAAAAAAATTCATGCATGACAGCAAATTTTTGAGACAAATTTCATGTGTGACAAATTTTTTTTTTTTATTTCATGCGTGACACCAAGTTTTTGTTTAAAAAAAGCATGACGGGGCGCTGTTTAGCTCAGTTGGTAGAGCAGGCGTCCCATGTACAGAGGCTTTGCCCTCGCTGCAGCAGCCCTGGGTTTGAGTCCCGGCCTGGGGCTCTTTGCTGCATGTCACTCCCCCTCTCTCTCTCATCCTGATTCCTGTCTATCTTCAGCTGTTCTGTCAATAAAGCCATGAAAAGGCCAAAAAAATAATTTAAAAAAAAAAAAAAAAAAAAAAAAAAAAAAAAGCATGACACCAAATTTTGTGCAGGACAAAAAATGTCATGCGTGACAATTTTTCTTTTTTAAATTCATGTTTTACATAAATTTTTTTCTTTTAAAAATGTTATGCGTGACAAATTTTTATAACAAGTTTTCATATGTGACACTAAATTTAAAAACAAAAAAGGGACACTACATTTTTTTTTCAGGAGACAAACTTTTCCTGAAGAAAAAATGTTTCTCTCCTGGCAAAAAATGTTTTTATTCGGTTTCACAGAAGAAGACAAAAAGTTTCTCTCCTGAAAACCTGAAAGTTTTTTTTTTGTTTCACACGTGGAAAAACATAATTTCTCTTGGTTTCACTCATGAAAAAGAAGTTTAAACTCAGTTTCACAGAAGAAAGAAAAGTTTCTCTCCTGGAAAAAAAATTCATACTTGACACCAAATTTTTTTTAAAAATATCATGCTTTAGGCTTTTTTTTATTTCACTGAACCAAAGAAGAAGTTAACACATGAAAAGAAAAATTGTTTCTCTCCTGAAAAACAAATTGATACTTGACACCAATCTTTTTCCTTTAAAAAAATTTTCCTGAAGAAAAAAAGACGGGTTTTTTGGATTCACACGTGTAAAAACAATTTCTCTTGGTCTCACTCATGAAAAAGAGGTTAAACTCAGTTTCACAGAAGAAAAAAAAAGTTTCTCTCCTGCAAAAAAAGTTTTTTTCCTGGAAAAAAAAAGTTTTTTGTTTCACATGTGGGAAAACATCAGTTCTATTGTTTTCACAGAAAAAGTTTCTATTCTGTAAAAGTTTTTTTTCCTGTGGGGAAAAAAAAGGTTTTTTTTTGTTTCAAACTTGGAAAAACATAATTTCTCTTGGTCCCACTCATGAAAAAGAATTTTTAACTCAGTCTCACAGAAGAAGGAAAAAAAGTTATTCTCCTGAAAAAAAGTTTCTCTCCTGAAAAAAAAATCACACTTGACACCAAGTTTTTCCTTTAAAAATTTGGTGCGTGACACCAATTTTTTTCTTAAATATCATGCTTTGACCAATTTTTTTTTTATTTCATTGAACCAAAGTTTTGTAAAAATAAAACGTTTTTAAAACGTAAAACATAATTTAAATAATAAAAAAGTTTTACTCTGTTTCAAAGAAGAAAAAAAGTTTCTCTCCTGAAAAAAAAATTCATGGAAAAGAAACTTTTTTTCCTCGAAGAAAATTTTTTTTTCCTGAAAAAGGAATTTTCTTTTGGTTTCACACATGGGAAAACATAACTTATCTTGTTTTCACAGAAGAAAAAAGGTTTTTTTTCATGGAAAAGAAACTTTTTTCCTAAGGAAAAAAAGTTTTTTCCCTGGGAAAACATGTTTTTTATGGTTTCACAGAAGAAAAAAAAGTCTCTATCCTGAAAAAAAGTTTTATTCCTGTGGGGGAAAATATAAAGAAAAATGTTTCAAGTTTTTTTGTTTCAGACGTGTAAAAACATAATTTCTCTTGGTCTCACTCATGAAAAATAAGTTTTACATCAGTTTCACAGAAGAAGAACAAAAAAGTTTTTCTCCTGAAAAAAAGTTTCTCTCCTGAAAAAAAAATCATACTTGACACCATTTTTTTCCTTTAAAATTTGGTGCATGACACCAATTTTTTTTAAGTATCATGCTTTACGCAATTTTTTTATTTAATTGAACCAAAGTTTTGTAAAGATAAAACGTTTTTCCTGAAAGAAAGTTTTCCCTGAAGAAGAAAAAATGTTTTTTCCTGAAAAAGGAATTTTCTCTTGGTTTCACAGAAGAAGACAAAAGAGTCTATCCTGGAAGAAAAAAGATTTTTCCTGCAAAAAAAATAGAAAAGATCAGTAGTAGAAAAGATCATTTCTCTTGGTTTTACTCTTGAAAAAGAAAAAAATGTTTTTTCCTGGGAAAAAAGGTTTTACTCGGTTTCAAGAAGAAGAAAAAAAATTTTAACCTGAAAAAAAGGGGGTTTTTTCCTGGAAAAAAAATTTCCTGGAAGGAAAAAAAAGTTTTTTTCCTGAAGAAAAAAAAAAACGTTGTTTTTTGGATTCACATGTAGACAATTTCTCTTGGTCTCACTCATGAAAAAAAAGTTTAAACTCAGTTTCACAGAAGAAAAAAAGTTTCTCTCCTGAAAAAAAACTTGTTTTTTCCTGGAAAAAATTTATTATTTTTGGTTTCACAGAGGTAAAAAAAAAAGGGGGGGGTTGTTTTTTTTGTTTCACACAATTAAAAACAATTTCTCTTGGTTTCACTCATGAAAAAGAAGTTAACTCAGTGTCATGAAATAAAAAAGGTTTCTCTCCTGAAAAAAAAGTATACTTGACACCAACTTTTTCCTTTAAAAAATTTTCCTGGGGAAAAAACTTTTATTGGTTTCACGGAAGAAAAATAAGTTTCTATCCTGAAAAAAAAGTTTTTTTTGTTTCCCACATGGGAAAACATAAGTTCTATTGTTTTCACAGAAAAAAAAAAGTTTCCATCCTGTAAAAAGTTTTCTTTCCTGTGGGGAAAAAAAGGGTTTTTTTGTTTCAAACTTGGAAAAACATAATTTCTCTTGGTCTCACTCACGAAAAAGAAGTTTTAACTCAGTTTCACAAAAGAAGAAAAAAAAGTTTCTCTCCTGAAAAAAAATTCATACTTGACACCAAGTTTTTCCTTTAAAAATTTGGTGCGTGACACAATTTTTTTTTAAATATCATGCTTTGCGCAATTTTTTTTATTTAATTGGACCAAAGTTTTGTAAAAATAAAACATTTTTCCTGAAAGAATTTTTTTTCCTGAAGAAAAAAAGTTTTTTTTTTTTCCTTTTTTGGTTTCACATGTGGAAAACATAATTTAAATAATAAAAAAGTTTTACTCGGTTTCAAAGAAGAAAAAAATGTTTTACCTGGAAAAAACATTTTTTCATGGAAAAGAAACTTTTTTCCTGGAAGAAATTTTTTTTTTCCTGAAAAAGGAATTTTCTTTTGGTTTCACATGTGGGAAAACATAACTTATCTTGTTTTCACAGAAGAAAAAAAAAATTTTTTCATGGAAAAGAAACTTTTTTCCTATGGAAAAAAGTTTTTTCCCTGGGAAAACATGTTTTTTATGGTTTCACAGAAGTAAAAAAAAAATGTCTTTGTTTCACACGTGGGAAAACACAAGTTCTATTGGTTTCACAGAAGAAAAAAAAGTCTCTATCCTGAAAAAAAGTTTTATTCCTGTGGGGGAAAAAATAAAGAAAAATGTTTCAAGTTTTTTTTCCTGTGGGGAAAAAAAGCTTTTTGTTTCAGACGTGTAAAAACATAATTTCTCTTGGTCTCACTCATGAAAAATAAGTTTTACATCAGTTTCACAGAAGAAGAACAAAAAAGTTTTTCTCCTGAAAGAAAGTTTCTCCCCTGAAAAAAAATTCATACTTGACACCATTTTTTTCCTTTAAAATTTGGTGCATGACACCAATTTTTTTTAAGTATCATGCTTTACGCAATTTTTTTATTTAATTGAACCAAAGTTTTGTAAAGATAAACCATTTTTCCTGAAAGAAAGTTTTCCCTGAAGAAGAAAAAAGGTTTTTTCCTGAAAAAGGAATTTTCTCTTGGTTTCACAGAAGAAGAAAAAAGATTTTTCCTGCAAAAAAAAATTGGGGGGTTTCACAGAAGTAGAAAAGATCATTTCTCTTGGTTTTACTCATGAAAAAGAAAAAAATGTTTTTTCCTGGAAAAAAAATGTTTTTTTCCTGAAAAAAAATGTTGTTTTTTTTTTTTTTTTTATTCACTTGTAGACAATTTCTCTTGGTCTCACTCATGAAAAAGAAGTTTAAACTCAGTTTCACAGAAGAAAAAAGTTTCTCTCCTGAAAAAAAACTTGTTTTTTCCTGGAAAAAATTAATTATTTTTGGTTTCACAGAGGTAAAAAAAAATAATATTTTTTTTGTTTTTTTTGTTTCACACAATTAAAAACAATTTCTCTTGGTTTCACTCATGAAAAAGAAGTTAACTCAGTGTCATGAAAAGAAAAAAGGTTTCTCTCCTGAAAAAAAAAGTATACTTGACACCAACTTTTTCCTTTAAAAAATTTTCCTGGGGAAAAAACTTTTATTGGTTTCACGGAAGAAAAAAAAGTTTCTATCCTGAAAAAAAAGTTTTTTTTGTTTCCCACATGGGAAAACATCAGTTGTATTGTTTTCACAGAAAAAAAAAAGTTTCCATCCTGAAAAAGTTTTCTTTCCTGTGGGGAAAAAAAGGGTTTTTTGTTTCAAACTTGGAAAAAAAATAATTTCTCTTGGTCTCACTCACGAAAAAGAAGTTTTAACTCAGTTGCACTTCAGTTTTCCTGAAGAAAAAATTTTTTTTTTCCTTTTTTGGTTTCACACGTGGAAAACATAATTTAAATAATAAAAAAGTTTTACTCGATTTCAAAGAAGAAAAAAATGTTTTACCTGGAAAAAAAAATTTTCATGGAAAAGAAACTTTTTTTCCTGGAAGAAAAAAAAATTTTCCTGAAAAAGGAATTTTCTTTTGGTTTCACATGTGGGAAAACATAACTTATCTTGTTTTCACAGAAGAAAAAAGTTTTTTTTCATGGAAAAAAAATTTTTATTAAGAAAAAAAAAATTTTCCCTGGGAAAACATGTTTTTTATGGTTTCACAGAAGTAAAAAAACAAATTCTTTGTTTCACACGTGGGAAAACAAGTTCTATTGGTTTCACAAAAGAAAAAAAAGTCTCTATCCTGAAAAAAAGTTTTATTCCTGTGGGGGAAATTTTTTTTTTTTCCTGTGGGGAAAAAAAAGTTTTTTGTTTCAGATGTGGAAAAACATAATTTCTCTTGGTCTCACTCATGAAAAATAAGTTTTACATCAGTTTCTTTACGCAATTTTTTCATTTAATTGAACCAAAGTTTTGTAAAGATAAAACATTTTTCCTGAAAGAAAGTTTTCCCTGAAGAAGAAAAAAGTTTTTTTCCTGCAAAAAAAATTGTGGGGTTTCACAGAAGTAGAAAAGATCATTTCTCTTGGTTTTACTCATGATAAAGAAAAAAATGTTTCTTCCTGGGAAAAAAGGTTTTACTCGGTTTCAAGAAGAAGAAAAAAAATTTCCTTGAAAAAAAAAATTTCCTGAAAAAAAAACACGTTGTTTTTTGGATTCACATGTAGACAATTTCTCTTGGTCTCAAGTTTAAACTCAGTTTCACAAAACATTTTTCCTGAAAGAAAGTTTTCCCTGAAGAAGAAAAAAGTTTCTCTCCTGAAAAAAAACTTGCTTTTTCCTGGAAAAAATTAATTATTTTTGGTTTCACAGAGGTAAAAAAAAAAAAAAAAAGGGTGGGGTTGTTTTTTTTGTTTCACACAATTAAAAACAATTTCTCTTGGTTTCACTCATGAAAAAGAAGTTAACTCAGTGTCACACATGAAAAGAAAAAGGTTTCTCTCCTGAAAAAAAAGTATACTTGACACCAACTTTTTCCTTTAAAAATTTTTCCTGGGGAAAAAACTTTTATTGGTTTCACGGAAGAAAAATAAGTTTCTATCCTGAAAAAAAAGTTTTTTTTGTTTCCCACATGGGAAAACATCAGTTCTATTGTTTTCACAGAAGAAAACAGTTTCTGTCCTGTAAAAGTTTCCTGTGGGGAAAATAAAAGTTTCCATCCTGAAAAAGTTTTTTTTCCTGTGGGGAAAAAAAAGGGTTTTTTTTTGTTTCAAACTTGGAAAAAAATAATTTCTCTTGGTCTCACTCATGAAAAAGAAGTTTTAACTCAGTTTCACAGAAGAAGAAAAAAAAGTTTCTCTCCTGAAAAAAAATTCATACTTGACACCAAGTTTTTCCTTTAAAAATTTGGTGCGTGACACCAATTTTTTTTAAAAAAATCATGCTTTGCGCAATTTTTTTTTGTCATTGAACCAAAGTTTTGTAAAAAGAAAACGTGTTTCCTGAAAGAAAGTTTTTTCCTGAAGAAGAAAAAAGTTTTTTTTCCTTTTTTGTTTTTCACATGTGGAAAACATAATTTAAATAATAAAAAAGGTTTTACTCGGTTTCAAAGAAGAAAAAAAAATTTAACCTGAAAAAAAAGTTTTTTCATGGAAAAGAAACTTTTTTTCCTGGAAGAAAAATGTTTTTTTCCTGAAAAAGGAATTTTCTTTTGGTTTCACAGAAGTAGAAAAGATCATTTCTCTTGGTTTTACTCATGAAAAAGAACTTTTAACTCAGTTTTACACTTGAAAAAGAAAAAAATGTTTTTTCCTGGGAAAAAAAACTTTGGGTTCTTTTTTGATTCACATGTAGATAATTTCTCTTGGTTTCACTCATGAAAAAGAAGTTTTAACTCAGTTTCAAAGAAGAAGAAAAAAATTGTAGCCTGAAAAAAAGTTTTTTCCTGGAGAAAAAAGAGGTTTTTTTGGATTCACACGTGTAAAACCATAATTTCTCTTGGTTTCACTCATGAAAAAGGAGTTTTAACCCAGTCTCACAGAAGAAGAAAGTTACTGTCCTGAAAAAAAAACTTTTTTTCTCCAGGAAAAAAAAAATTTCTCCTGAAAAAAAATTCTCTCTTGAAAAGAAATTCATACTTGACACCAGGGTGGGAATGTCACGGCAGCCACGGCAGCCATGGCCGCTGTTGCCCCACACTTTCGCCTTGATGCCCTGTGAAAAAAAAAATCATCGTACAGCCACAGTGGCCTTTGTGCCCCTGGCTCCGCTACGATTTTGCTCCGTCGTCCTCGTCTGGCAACCCCCACCAGCTGCTTTTTGAGTCCGCCACGGTGCAGCTCCGCCGAACAGCTGGAGTTACGAAACCGAGGAATTCCCGCAATAATTACATAATCACGCACGACCACAGTTATATGTATGTGTTATAAACACAACAACACAAAGTGTTCCAGACTTTTTGTTGCTGGTATCAACACGGAGTGTTTTATTTTGAAAATTAACCGGATGTCAGATTCTCCATCATCAAGTGATGAGTCCGATTAAATTAATACACTGCATTCACTCACACTCAGTCTCTCTCTCACTCTCTCACAATCTCTCTCTCTCACTCTCTCACTCACACACACACACACTCTCTGTTTCTAATTCTTTTGTAAGATGTAATTTGAAAAAAAAAGTTTTTCAATGTACTATTAACTTGATATCGATATATTTATATAAGATTTAATACATAATATGTTTTATTGCTTTCAAGTAGTAATCCCTTTGTAAGATGTACTTTTAAAAAATGTCTTATTATAAATTAGGTTGTTATGGTATCAATCTGAAAGGTAAAACCATCAAATTTTACTCAATGGCCTTTGTGCCCTGTCATGTGGCCTTGGTGCCCCTAAGAAAAGAAAAAAAGTGAAGGCCAAATGACCCTGCCCCTAAAATGACGAAATTCCAACCCTGGTTGACACCAATTTTTTCCTTTAAAAATTTGGTACATGACACCAATTTGTTTTTTAATATAATGCTTTACGCAATTTTTTTATTTCATTGAACCAAATTTTTGTAAAAATGAAACATTTTTCCTGAAAGTTTTTTCTTGAAGGAAAAAGGTTTTTTTTTCCTTTTTTGGTTTCACATGAGAAAAACATCATTTAGATAATAAAAAAAGGTTTTAGACAGAGTTTTCCCCAGTTTTACTGGGGGAACAAAAGTTTTTTTTCCTGGGAAAAAAAGTTTTTTTTCCTGAACAAATAAAAGTATTTTTCGTAGGGAAAAAGTTTTTTTCCTGGAAAAAAATGTTTTTTTTTGTTTCACAGAAGTGGAAAAAAATAGTTTTTTTGGTTTCACATGTGGGAAAACATAACTTCTATTAGTTTCACAGAAGAAGAAAAAGTTTCTATCCTGAAAAAAAGGATTTTTTTTCCTGGGGAAAAAAGTTTTTTTTTCCTGGGGAAAAAAGGTGTTTTCCTGGAAAAACTTTTTTTTTCCTGGGGAAAAGCAAAGTTTCCTGAATTTTTTTTTTAAAAAATTGGTTTCACAGTAGTAAAAAAGTTTCTATCCTGAAAAAAAAAAAAAAAGGTTTCTTCCTGGAAAAAAAAGGGGTTTTCCTGGAAAGAGAATTTTTCTTTTGTCTAGCAGAAGTTTAAAAAAAGGGGGTTTTTTGGTTTCACAAGTGGAAAAAAAATAAGTTCTATTGGTTTCACAGAAGAAAAAAGTTTCTAACCTGAAAAAAAAGTTTTTTTTCCTGTGGGGGAAAAAAAGGTTTTCTTTTGTTTCAAATGTGGAAAAACATAATTTCTCTTCAGTCTCACTTATGAAAAAGAAGTTTCACAGAAGAAGAAAAAAAGTTTTTTTCCTGAAAAAAAAAATCATACTTGACACCAATTTTTTCACTTACAAATTTGGTGCGTGACACCATTTTTTTTAAATTTTTATTTTCATTTTTTTATTTCATTGAACCAAATTTTTGTAAAAATGAAACGTTTTTCCTGAAAAAAAAGTTTATTTTCCTTATTTGGTTTCACACGAGGAAAACATAATTTAAATAATAAAAAATGTTTTACTCAGTTTCATAGAAGAAAAATACATTTCTAACCTGAAAAAACTTTTTTCCTGGAAAAAAACTTTTTCCTGGAAAGAAAATTTTTCCAGGAAAGAAATTATTTTTTTTCCTGGAAAAAAACATTTTTTTTTCCTGGAAAAAAACATTTTTTTTTCCTGGAAAAAAACATTTTTTTTTCCTGGAAAAAAACATTTTATTTTCCTGGAAAAAAACATTTTATTTTCCTGGAAAAAAACATTTTTTTTTCCTGGAAAAAAACATTTTTTTTTCCAGGAAAAAAACATTTTTTTTTCCTGGAAAAAAACATTTTTTTTTCCTGGAAAAAAACATTTTTTTTTCCTGGAAAAAAACATTTTTTTTTCCTGGAAAAAAACTTTTTTTTTCCTGGAAAAAAACTTTTTTTTTCCTGGAAAAAAACTTTTTTTTTCCTGGAAAAAAACTTTTTTTTCCTGGAAAAAAACTTTTTTTTTGTTTCACAGAAGTAAAGAAAAAGGTTTGGTTTCACACGTGGGAAAACATAACTTCTATTGGTTTCACAGAAGAAGAAAAATTTTCTATCCTGAAAAAAAAGGTTTTTTTCCTGGGGGAAAAATTTTTTTTGGTTTCACAGAAGTAAAAAAGTTTTTTTCCTGACAAAGGTTTTTTCCTTAAAAAAAAACAAAAACGGGGGGTTTCCTGGGGAGAAAAAGGTGTGTGTGTGGGGGGGGGGGGGTTGGTTTCACATGTGTGAAACCAGAACTTCTATTGGTTTCACAGAAGAAAAAACTTTTTTTTTCCTGGAAAAAAGAATAATAATTTCCTGGGGAAAAAAAGGTTGTTTTTTTTTGTTTTACACGTGGAAAAACATAACTTCTATTGCTTTCACAGAAGATGAAAATGTTTCTCCCCTGAAAAAAAAGGTTTTACTCGGTTTCAAAGAAGAAAAATAGTTTTTTCAGTATAACATGTCGGAAAACATAACTTTTATTGGTTACACAAAAAAACAAAAACAAAAACAAAACAAAAAAAAAAAAAAATTTTTCAGAAAAAAAAACTTTCAGGAAAAAAGTTTCTTCATAGGAGAAACTTTTTTTTCTTCTCTGAAACCGAGTAAAACCTTTTTTCAGGAGAGAAACTTTTTTTTCAGGAGAGAAACTTTTTTTCTTCTGTGAAACTGAGTAAAACCTTTTTTCCAGAGAGAAGCCTCTTTTTTTTTAAGAGAGAAACTTTTTTCCAGGAGAGAAACTTTTTCTTCTTCTGTGAAACCAAGTAAAACCTTGTTTTCAGGAGAGAAACTTTTTTTCAGGAGAGAAACTTTTTTTCAGGAGAGAAGCTTCTTTCGGGAGAGAAACTTTTTTTTCAGGAGAGAAACTTTATTTCAGGAGAGAAACTTTTTTTGTTCTGTGAAACCGAGTAAAACCTTTTTTTCCGGAGAGAAACTTTTTTTCGGGAGAGGAACTTTTTTTTCAGGAGAGAAACGTTTTTTTCTTCTGTGAAACCAAGTAAAACCTTTTTTCAGAAGAGAAGCCTTTTTTTCAAGAGAGAATTTTGTATTTCTTTTGTAAAACCTTGTTTTCAGGAGAGAAAACTTTTTCGGGAGAGAAACTTTTTTCGGGAGAGAAACTTTTTTCAGGAGAGAAACTTTTTTTCTTCTGTGAAATCGAGTAAAAAAAATGTGGTCACCACACCACTTTTTTCTGTGTGACGAAAAATTTCATGCGTGACACCAGTTTTTTCCTTTACAAATTTGGTGCGTGCCACCATTTTTTTTTTTTTTTAAATATCATGCTTTACGCATTTTTTTTATTTCATTGAACCAAATTTTTGTAAAAATGAAACGTTTTTCCTGAAAAAAAAAGTTTATTTTCCTTTTTTGGTTTCACATGAGGAAAACATAATTTAAATAATAAAAAATGTTTTACTCAGTTTCATAGAAGAAAAATACATTTCTAACCTGAAAAAAAGTTTTTTTTTCCTGGAAAGAAAGTTTTTTTTTCCTGGAAAAACTTTTTTTTGGTTTCACAGAAGTAAAGAAAAAGGTTTTTTTTGGTTTCACACGTGGGAAAACATAACTTCTATTGGTTTCACAGAAGAAGAAAAAGTTTATATCCTGAAAAAAAAAAAGGTTTTTTCCTGGGGAAAAACAGAGTTTCCTGAAAAGAATTTTTTTTGGGGGGGGGGGTTCACGGAAGTAAAGAAGTTTCTATCCTGAAAAAAAAACTTTTTTTCCTGGAAAAATAAATTTTTTTGGTTTCACAGAAGTTAAAAAGAGGTTTGTTTTGGTTTCACACGTGGGAAAACATAACTTCTATTGGTTTCACAGAAGAAGAAAAATTTTCTATCCTGAAAAAAAAGTTGTTTCCTCGGGAAAAACGAAGTTTCCTGAGGAAAAAATCTTTTTTGGTTTCACAGAAGTAAAAAAGTTTCCATCCTGAAAAAGGTTTTGTTGTTGTTGTTGGGGTGTCCTGGGGAAAAAAAGGTTGGGGGGGTGGTTTCACATGTGTGAAACCAGAACTTCTATTAGTTTCACAGAAGAAAAAACTCTTTTTTTCCTGGAAAAAAGAATAATTCCTGGGGAAAAAAAGGTTTTGTTTTTTTTTTGTTTTACACGTGGAAAAACATAACTTCTATTGCTTTCACAGAAGAAGAAAACGTTTCTCCCCTGAAAAAAAAAGTTTTACTTGGTTTCAAAGAAGAAAAATAGCTTTTTTCAGTATCACGTCGGAAAACATAACTTTTATTGGTTACACAGAAGAAGAAAATGTTTCTTGCCTGAAAAACAAAACAAAAAAGAAAGTTTTTTTCAGAAAAAAAAACTTTCAGGAAAAAAGTTTTTTCATAGGAGAAACTTTTTTCAGGGGAGAAACTTTTTTTTCTTCTCTGAAACCGAGTAAAACCTTTTTTTCAGGAGAGCAACTTTTTTTCTTCTGTGAAACCAATTAAAACCTTTTTTTCCGGAGAGAAGCCTTTTTTTTTCAAGAGAGAAACTTTTTTTTCAGGAGAGAAACTTTTTTTCAGGAGAGAAACTTCTTTCGGGAGAGAAACTTTTTTTCTTCTGTGAAACCGATTAAAACCTTTTTTTCAAGAGAGAAACTTTTTTTCAGGAGAGAATCTTTTTTTTTCTGTGAAACCGAGTAAAACCTTTTTTCAGAAGAGAAACCTTTTTTTTCCAAGAGAGAATTTTGGATTTCTTCTGTAAAACCTTTGTTTCAGGAGAGAAAACTTTTTCGGGAGAGAAACTTCTTTCGGGAGAGAAACTTTTTTTCTTCTGTGAAACCGATTAAAACCTTTTTTTCAAGAGAGAAACTTTTTTTCAGGAGAGAAACTTTTTTTTTCTGTGAAACCGAGTAAAACCTTTTTTCAGAAGAGAAACCTTTTTTTTCAAGAGAGAATTTTGGATTTCTTCTGTAAAACCTTTGTTTCAGGAGAGAAAACTTTTTTTCGGGAGAGAAACTTTTTTCGGGAGAGAAACTTTTTTCAGGAGAGAAACTTTTTTCTGTGTGACGAAAAATTTCATGAGTGACACCAAATTTTTTTAAATTTCATGTGACACCAAGTGATACAATAATTTAATTTGACACCAAATTTAACAAAAAAATTTCATACACCAAATTTTAAAAAAACATAACGTGTGACACCAAGTGAAAAGTCGTTGTTTCATGTGACACCAAGTGCAAAAAAAGAAAAATTCATTCAAGTGAAAAACAACATTTCAAGCATGACAGCAAAGTTTTTTTAAAAATCAATGTGACACCAAATGAAAAAAATAATCATGAGTGACATCAAGTAAAAAAAATTTTTTTCATGTGACAAGTAAAAAAAAAAAGTCACTTGTGATACCAAAGTTGTTGTTTTTTAAATGTTGTGAAATTTCAAGTAAAAGAAAATCATGTGGCACCAAATAAAAAAAAAAAAACAGTTGTTTTTTCATGTGACATGTTCATGTTTTTATTCACGTGACATCAAATTAAAGTGAAAACTGTCCTTGTAAGCATTTATCAATATTTGTTACATTTCAGTCAAGGAAGATTGTGTTGAGATAGTTTTCATTATGTTTTATAATCCAGCTCTACCTCTTTGCAAAGTTCAGGCTCAGTTAGGACTCATTTCTGCAGCACTGTCATCAAACTGATTTCATCTGCTGTGTCTCATTAATGATCAGTACTTATTTCTTCACTACATCTGTGTATCTTCTACAGTCGACTGCACACATCATACCATTCTCCTTTTCTCTCTCTTTCTCTTTCTCTGTCTTTCTTTCCCCTCATGTCTTGCTTCTTGCATGATTTTCTGCATTTCTTTTATTCCTGCCGAATCACTTCACGCATGTTTTGGTTGTTTGGTTGTACTCTGCACGGCTCCTCGCTCCGTCCTTTTTCTCCTTCCTCCCTTTGCTTCTACCCTCTCCCTCCTTTCTGGCCTCCTTCTCTTCTCCCTCCATCCCTCTACTTCTTCTCCTCTCCTGTTTTTTTTGTTCCTCCTCCCAGTCCCATAGCTGTTTTGACTCCTGTGCGAAACTCCTCCTCCTCTCTCTCCTCTCATAACTCCAGTGAGACAGGGAACGTTGGCAGCCTGCTGATCCTGGCTGATGGCATGGTGGTGGAGCATCCTGAGGACTTCTACCGCATGCAGGTCAGTGGTCATCTGCACTGCCGGGGTCCATGACAGAGATAAAATCTAACTTTATTGAAAAATGCAGCACAAGACTTGCTGAGATTTGACTATATAGACACACAGCAGTCAACTTTCTAATTTATAGAAACTACATCACAACTGTCGTTATAGTTATCGCTTTCTGTCAGTGTTGTGTTCTTTGTGCTACAGATTTCTGCCTGCAATTTATTGTAAACAAACATTGTGATTGGTTCAATTAACTGTGACAACATCCTCATCTGCAGGCAAGCCCCTCCTCCTCCAGCCTTAGCTCCACCCACTCAGCACCCTCACAGATGATAAACTCCGCCCCCTCGACCATCAGAGGTAGGCAGCTCAGACGCAGTCACTCTGTCGGGAGGTCAGCTCCTTAGCTTTTTGTTTCAGACGCAAACACCTGTCAGTGTTTGACAAAGTTGTCTCTCCTGTGTGTCTGCAGTCGGCTCGCCTTCTCTGCCAGACAAATACAGACACAACAGAGAGATGCTGATGCTGCTGCCGCCGCACAGAGAGAGGCCGAGCAGCGCCATGTACACCAACATCACTGAGAACGGACAGGTACGACTTCACAAAGCTTCTTACTGAGTGTAGAGCCGAAGCCTCAGGACTCGTTTTATACTGATGAGTGAGAGAAAAATGAATCTTGAGACGGTCAGACGTCTGTAAACACCACTGAGGTGACTGCAGAGTGAATAAAGTCAGATTTCTCAGAAACAGTGAGGTCACAGGTCGTTTATTAAAAGGATGAAGTCAGATGTTGTGATGTGTGTGTTTCTCTTCAGCCAACAAACTTCCAGCGAGCCTTGTTCCATCAGGTGATTGGTCCGTGCAAACCCTGCAGCGACCCCAACCTGTCTGTAGCTGAGAAAGGTAACGAGCTCACACACACACACACACACACACACACACACACACACACACACACACCTACAGTACAGGACACACTCACACACACACCTACAGTACAGGACAGGACACACACACACACACACACACACACACCTACAGTACAGGACACTCACACACAAACTGACAGGACAAGGTGTGCAAAGTTATTTATTATCATTTAAATTTTCATTTATCTTCTCCACACTTTTCCTCATCTATCCTCTCATCTCCTTCTCCTCCTTCTCTTCTCTCCTCTTTCCTCCTCCTCCTCCTCGTCGTCCTCCTCCTCCTCCTCCTCCTCCTCCTCCTCCTCCTCGTCCTCGTCCTCTCCTGCAGTCCTCACCACTCCAAGTAGTTGGAGTTTGGACAGTGGGACCAGAGAAGCTCTCCCCTTCCTCTCAGCCCACGTTGGAAGTGTCATGGCACCTCCTGTTCCTCCACGCAACCTCCCTCATGGTATGACTCTACTGTTAACTCTGTGTGTGTGTCTGTTTTTGTCTGTGTGTGTGTGTCTGTTTTTGTCTGTGTGTGTGTGTGTGTGTGTGTGTGTGTGTGTGTGTGTGTGTGTGTGTGTCTGTGTCTGTGTGTGTGTGGCCTAAGCTCCACTCAGGATGTAAGATATTACCGTGGATCAGGATAAAAACACTCAAAATAAGTTGATCTCAATTTTCCCACTTGTAGGACCTGATTAAACTCATTTTTTAAAAACTTTTAGAGAATTTATGTGATTTTTAAAAAAATATATAATTTTATTCCTTTTATTTGTTTTTATTCTTTTTGACTTTTTGTGTTTTGTTTTGTTGCCTTCTTGTTTTAACTCCTCCTGAAGGTCGTTGCACAACAAGTCAATTTTTTTCATGTGTGACAAAGTGAAAAAACCAAAACATTTTCATGTTACACCAAATTAAAAAAAAATTATGTGTGACGCCGAATGAAAAAAAACTTTTTTTGTGCGACTTTTTTTTTTCACTTGGTGTCACAAATAAAAAAAATAATTTATTTGGTCACTTTTTTATAAAATTTGTTTTTATTCTTTTTGACTTTGTGTGTTTTGTTGCCTTCTTGTTTTAACTCCTCCTGAAGGTCGTTGCACAACAAGTCAATTTTTTTCATGTGCGTTTTTTTAATCAAATAAACGTCACACAGAGAAAACCTACACACGGAGTCTGATGCGTTAAACATTCAGTTTGTTTTCAAAAATTTGATGTGACACCAAATACATTTTTTTTTCATGTGTGACAAAGTGAAAAAAACAAAACATTTTCATGTTACGCCAAATGAAAAAAAATAAATTTTTGTGTGACTTTTTTTTTCACTTGATGTCACAGATAAAAAAAAAAATTCATTTGGTCCCATTTTTTTTCTTTCATGTGTGACAAAGTGGAAAAATGACGTAATACCAACTAAAGAAATTCATGTGTGACACCATTTTTGTTTTCATGCATGACACCAAGTGAAAACATTTTTTTTCTATGTGACACCAAATTAAAGAAAAAAACAATCAGGAGAATATTTTTCACGTGTAAAACCAAAAAAAAAATTTGCCATAGAAAAAAAGCAGCGTGTCAAACTGTCCCTGTAAGTCCTCCTCTCTTCCTGCAGCTGATGGCGTCTTCTTCTGTTTAACGTAGAGACTTTGAGGTGTCGGCTGTGGTCAAACATTTATCAACATTTGTTACATTTCAGTCAAGAAAGATGTTGAGGTAGTTTCCAGTAGGTTGTAGTTTATTATATCAAGTTTAATGAGGTGATTTAACAACAAAATTCAAAATCAAATGAAGCTCCAGCGTCCCGTCGCCTGTACTTTGTGTCTCTGTGTCCCGGCTGTGAGCTGCTGTCCTGTGGTGCTGTGTTGTGAGTCTGTGTGTGAATTGTGTTCAGATGTGATGTCAGACGGTAGATCAGTGATTGACAGCGGCTGTGAGCTGGTACACGTCCACCGACAGGTGAAAACCTCCCTGCTCCTCACAACACACAGCAACATCACAAATCCCAACAGAGTGTTTGGTTTGATTGAACTTCTCTGTTTGTTGATACGAACACAAAGTGATATAAAGAATCTAGTTTAGCAGCTCAAACACCTGCAAACACCTCCCTCCTCCCCCACACTCCTCCTCCAGCTCACTTCTGCTCCTCCTGCTTCCTTCTTCTTCTTCTTCTTCTCCTCCTCCTCTTCTTCCTCTCTAGCCTGAGGTGTGTGTGTGTGTGTGTGTGTGTGTGTGTGAGTGCATCTCTCTCAGTCAGTCCTGCTGTGTCTCCCCCTGTAGGCCAACACGTGTCGATGCACTTTGACGCTTTCCACCACCAGGTCAGCGACCTCCCTCCAGCTCTCCCTGCGCGCTCCTTAAGAAAGGTACCCTTCTCCTCTTCCTCCTCCTTCTCCTCCTCTTCTTCCTCCTCCTTCTCCTCCTCTTCCTCTTCCTCTTCCTCCTCCTCCTCCTCCTCCTCCTCTTCCTCCTCCTCCTCCTCACTCCTGCTGTTGGTCTGGATGATTGTCTGTCTGTTTGCACTCCCTGAGAAACAAAGTCACATCACTATCTGTGTCTGTTTGTGTCCGTCCTGTTGGTTCTGTTGGGATCGTTGACACTAAATGTCGTCACGTCGTGTTTTTCTTCTTTGCCTCTGCACCACCTCAGCACCATGACTGGAATGACACTTTGATTTTGTTCAAGAAAAACTTGTTTGTTTTTTTTCACAAACTGTAACTTTCAGGTAACTGAACAGATGTGACGCTGAAGTTTACTTTACACAACCAGCCATCCAGAACCGGACTCTTCATTGGAAACTCGACACAGTTCAGTGTCAACGTTGAGTTCAGACGCTGAATGTCACGATTTTCATTCTTATTCAAAAATCGATGGAAAGAGTTTTAAATTCTCCCGGTCTGTTTTTTCTTTCTCTTCACCGCACGGGTCCAAAGGAAAAACAACACTTCAAAGACGACACAGCTAGCTTAGCGTTAGCCTTTAGCATCCTTAGAGATCCTTTATCGATTTGTTTTAGAAGAGGGTTCACTCTGGACAGATTCGAGAAACTGTGCTTCTGTCTTCTGTTGTTCATTGTTGACTCACTAAAGGCTGCTGTTTGTTGATGATCTCTGGAGTCTTTTGGTGAAGATGATTTGAACCTGCAAAAAGGCACCAAGATAAAGTCAAGCTATTGTTGTAAACAACAGTTGTCAAGACATAAAACCAACAATCTGTTATCTTGACTAATCCAGTCGTAATATTCTAACATGGCAGAGCTGTCAGCGCTGAATAACAAGTTAAAAGTCATGGTGAGAAAGTGCCGGCAAAGGAAATCTGCCAAAAGTCCGTCTGGTTTCCATCTCGTCCTGTTTTCTGTCCTTTTCTCAGGTTTTTGTAGTTTTAACTCCTCGTGTAATTTTTCTAACTGCACACTTTGCTTCCTTTTTCCTTTCCACTGTTCACACTGTTAAGAAAGAGGGCGCTATAAAATGATTTGATTTGTTACAGCAGCTTTTTTAGTTAATTTTAAACATGATGTTGAGATTTCAGTGAGCGCAGAGACACGGCTCTCATCTCTGATTTATCTGACATGTATGAACACCTGCTTTCAATGACTTCATGTTGTTACTGTGGGAGCTTCATGTTCTGTGTTTGCATCGAGACTTTAGAAATAATAAGTCAAATTAGATGCAAGACTCCATCTAATCACAGATCGGAGACTCGATTCATACTGAACTCCTACTAGTCCTGAGTTAAACGTCTGTTTGAACACACAGCTAATTAACATTCAGGAAGTTGTGACACTACTCTGTGTACTTTATCCCCGTTTCACACAGACACCTCTCAGCTTCATGTTTAGTTGATTTTCATGGGATAACCCCACAAACTCGGCTCCAGAGAAGCCAGGGAATAAAGGTGGGTTTAGCCCACTTTGGTTTGTGCCAGTGTGAAATGCACTCATCTGCCTCTCTGTGCCCTCCCCCTCTCTCTTTAGTCTCCCCTGCACCCTATACCTGCCTCGCCCACCAGTCCACAGTCCATCCTGGATGGCAGTAACTCCACCTTGTCGGGCAGCGCCAGCTCCGGAGTCTCCTCCCTCAGTGAGAGCAACTTCGGGCCCGCCTCCTCCTCCGACCCCCCGGCCAGCCGCACAGACACCCTGGACTCCGTCCCCAGCAGCCAGGCCTGGACCACCGACCAGGAAGACCTGGACTCGCTTTACCAGCCCGTCAGGTACAGCATCTCCGAGCCCGAAGTCCTGGACGGAGTCAAACCCCCGCCCTGCCGCAGCCACTCCGCCCCGGGAGGCGTCGCCCCGGCGCAGGCAGGAGGCCAAATCCAGCCCCAGGCTCCGGGTTCGGCCTCCACTGGAGCTCCACAACAACCGCAGCAGCAGGACGGGCTGCCGCACCCCCAACACCACCACTACTACCACCACTTCCACCCACACTACATCCCCCACCACCCGCCTCTCTACCACCTCCACGAGCCTCCACCCGCCCTGCCCCCCAAACCCTACCTCAGAGAGGGGTGCATCCCTGAAGAAGACCCCCTGAACACCCAGTGTGCTCCTCCTCCTCCGGCACCGCGGCCCATGCCGCGCAAGATCTCCCAGCCCATAATCGCAGCAACCAAGGATGAGCAAGCTAAAGTGGCGTGGGAGCACGGCATCAGTGAGGAGTGAGACGCCGACTCATGACGATGACGAAACTTGTTGAATTTAACAGGATATAAACTCTTTTCAAAAGAGAGAAAGAGAAGGAAGCGAGAGCGAGAGCCTGAAGCTCAGATTGGCCGCAGCTGTCCTGGTCCAATAACCAAACTAATCACTAAAGATGAAGGATGAATTGATCGGCTCTCAGCGTCCTTTAACCAAACGACCTTTCTCGTGTCACTGCTTCCTTATACGAGCACATCAAGCTTAAAAAATACTATTTAATCAGCTTTTTCCCACTAAATCCATCATAATAATGTTCACAGATACATATTTCTAAATTGCACAGAAGTTTCTAATGTTACTTATTGATTTTATGTTCATTGATAACAACTCAAACATCAGAAGGATAAAGATTCTAGATTCAAATTCTAACTTTGATTTTTCTCTGAAGCAGCACTTTAACAAAAAACACCAAAACACACAATAAGAATCTAAACATATTTTTTATAAACCCAGAACTGTCAGAGGAATTACAGATATTGGAGATTATTTAGATGCAACGTGAGGACAGAAAGATCTCACTGACAAGACGAAAAGAAAGAAATTGTAATAATGAAGAACAAATGAATGACACACTGAGATCGTCCCACTTCAAACAAACTGCTGAAACAAAAACACACAATATATTTTCCAACAAGAAATATGTAGATAAATGTAATTCTCTATATAGAAGTATATAATTTATATCTAATCCTTATACTTTTGATTGAAGGTGTAGAAATATGCAAGATAAAAGGCTTCCCGAGCCGTCAGTAGCTGCTCGATGATACGTGACGTGCGCTCAACTAAAGGACAGCGTGACGACACACACACACCCTGAAACTGTCGCTTCACACAGTTTCAGGGTCGACAAATACTTTTATTTAAGCTTTTGATGTTAAAAACGAGTTTTAACCTGTGAGGGATTTTGTTTTTTTAGCTGAGGAGGTGTGAAGGGACGAGGCGTCAGACGGATGATATTTATAGAGAATATTAACTATAATAAATACACACTTTTTGCCATTTTTTTATGAAAGTAATGAACTGTAAGGATTTTTTAATCAGGAAACTGTTTTGTATGCATGTCGAGTCACTAGAGCTGAAACAGACTGTGAGCGAGCCACAGAGGTGAACTGCTGGAGAACTTCTGTCTGCACTGATGTCTTATAGTTTAGGAAGAAGAAGCACTCGGATCGTGACGGATGGTTTACTCTCGGTGTAAAAGTACTGTGAAGGACTTTTTGTATTTTGTTTGTTTTAAAAAAAAAGTTACGCTTTTTACTTTTAGCCACCAGCTCAGATTGTGTACATACTGTCGTCCTGTAATCCTCCGAGTCGCTCCTCGGCCTTTTTGGCTGAAATGAACAAAACTGAACTGTGAACAGCTGTTAGCTCATCTGGTTTAGCTTCTTAACTACCGAACCTGTTCAAACCGCTCAGTGTTTTCTGCCTGATGTTGGATCGTAGTCCCACTTTAACCAGAGAAGAACATCATGAACACATTTATGTGCACAGATCTGAATCATAAAGTCTCAAAGAGCCTCTCAGAGGTAAAAGTTCTGAATTAATAAGACATTAAAAGATAAGACTGGTGATATGATGATGAGTCCTAAAACCCAGAAATCAGTTAGCAAGTTAGCATGTTAGCACTTCCTGTTCCCTCGTCTCAAAGTCTGAGTTTTTTTTATTGGTTTTCAGTTAAATGTGTGAATTAAAGTGTGTGGTTACCACAGGCTGAACATGTTAACACGTCTTGTTCTACGACATAAAATCCATCATTAAATGTCCCACAGTTTAATTAGAAAGCTCTTCCGTGTGTTAAAAACGGTTAGAGATTATTTTCTGCAATAATCAAAAATCCAATAAAAAAATCTCACAGGCTTTTTGTTGAGGGAACCAGAGTCGATGCTAACTTCTGGGTTAGCCAACAGAAATGCGTCATGGCTTCACCAATCTATTGTTTTGTGTTTTTCTTTTGATTAAATCTCACTGACAACATCCTGTTTCCAAAAACCATCTGACAACATCAGGAGCCAGATGTGTAAAGACTGTGTGTCCCTCACACAGGTTACAGTTACATGTGCGGGTGTTAGAAATAGCCACCGCTGAGCGTAACGAGTGTAATGTCACGTGTTCTGGTGCTGCTGGAGAAAGAGGAGATGGGAAAGAAAGACTGAACCAGAGTCTCTGCTGAGCGCTGAGGTCAGTCAGAGGTTGACCTGAATCGAAACACACATGGACACACACATCCTTGATGCGCGCTGTTGCTCGTTAGCATGAGGCTAAATGATCCTGCGGTCGAACACACAATCAAACCACCACTGCTGACGAAAAAATATCTGACGTGACTTCAGGCAAAAAATGTTTACGAATTTGGTAAAGTTTTTATTCATGTTAAGTTTTTTGTCTCGTTTGACGATTTGTGGCATTTCTCTGGATTTAACATTGTTGGAAACATTTAAGGGAAATGTAAGAGCACAACTCGACTGAATATATAACGAAGGCTTCGTCGTTTTAATGCAGATTGTCTCCATGTTTTATCTTTAAGGGCGTCGCTACGTCACATTTATAGATAAATGTGGGAGCGGAGTGCCGAGATTCATAAAACAGAATCAGACGTACGCACAGCTTCATACATCTGAGGAAAAAACTGTGAATAACATTTCTGTCTTTACAGTCGAGGCGTTAATCTACAGAGTTTTATGCATCTGGCCCCAGATGTGTGTTGATCCGCTGCTGAAAATAGTCCCCCAACAATTACTCTATTTCCTCCTGTTTAAAACTAACACAGTCTAATACAACTGAATGAAGGTGATAATGTTCAGTTTGTGTTGAAACTGTTTCAGTTTCTGTCAGTCGACCTCACTGGCAAACACAGGGTAGACAGAATAATAGAAACAGCTGTTCTTAATTTCTATAATAACATCAAACATGTTGGTTTTGAACCTTTTGTTATTCAAATGTTTAGTTAATAGGAAGAATGATAATTACCTTCACATTATGTTGTCATATTTTTCTTCCCTACATCTGAAATGAGAGTTCATCAGAATAAACACAACCTGAACATTATGACATTATTGCAGGATTGTTGTATTCGACTGCACTAGTTTCAGCCAGTTTTACCAAATACAGTCACATGATCGTTGAAAGATCGTTCACGTCTAAAAAAAGAACTAAGAACTATGCAAAGCCCGTTATGATCAGAGATTTTTATTTTTATTTTGATGTCGTTTGAATTATTTTTCTTTTATCACTGAAGTTTTTGTTACTTTTTGATTTTTCTTCGTACTTTTTTTTCTGAATTGTTTTAAAAAAACAAACGATGAGCACGCTCGAGAGGAGTTTACTAAAAATGTGGTACTTAATAAAAGTAACCCAGTGTCCTGTAAGAAGAAGTGAGCAGAGGAGGATCACTGTCAGTTGGCAGCGAGCACGTTGTGACACTAAAACCACTGAACACACCTGTTTGTTTGTCTTTGTGTCCTGATGGATCAAATGTGAAGGGAAAGCCGATAGTGAGTTCACGGAGGAGCCGGGCCGATTTCTGTGTACATAGACGAGGACAGAGTGTATTTATACTGATCATAAAGGGCAAACCTTGTATACATGTAGATTGTGATCGTCTTGCCTTGTACTTTCTGATGTAAAACTGTTTTTAAACCTAAACAACACAACTTCCTTTTGTCTAATGATTCTGATGATTTCAGGGCAGCTGAGCGGAGGTCCGTTATTATTTTGTGTATTTTGCATCAATGACAAATCCAGATAGTTGAGTCACTATGATGGTTTTCCTTTGTACGATGATGCTAATGAGTATTTCTTGTATATAAAAGTCTTTATTGTGTTAGCATGGGTGTAAACTGTGTATGTGTATGACAGTAGATGTAAATACTCACGTTTTTTTCCTACTCACTAAACAAACTGCTGTGTTGTGGATTCATGATTAATGACAAACATTAAACTGTAATGTTTTATTGACTCAGCTGTGATTCAGCCGACCTTCATTTCACCTTTAGATCAGTGTTAAAATACTCTGTTAAATGTAAATCACTCAAAATCAGAATTTAGTTTTCACGATGCAGACAAAATGTTCTGTCAGTTATTATATATTAAAACATTGTCACGGGCTGAGCTGATATTATACATCATTCAACGGTTGAATCTACTGTACAGCAGTGCCTTGTATTTTATTTGCTTATTATAAGTTTTTATTCCTAATGTGCAAAATCCCTGGTTACAGCTGACGGGTAAATGTAGCTTTTAAACCATGTATATTTAAATTTACAACTGATATTTTTAAATGTAAAGATATTGGAGTAAAACTATAAAATAGCTGGTAGGTACCACAGAGTTGTATTCATGTAGCAGCCATTTGTCAAATAAAATCGAGTTTAAAGTGCCACTGCAGCACTACAGGCCTGTAATGTACACGGGGAAAAGAAGTTTGATGTCCATTCAAAGTTTCTTCAATTGTCATGTTTTATTTCCCAACAAACACAGACCCTTCTACACACAGCATTTAACCAGAGATGTCCACAGTGATCCGAAGAAAACAAAAGAAAATACTAAATATGCCAAACAAGGAAAAACTGAAACTAAACAAATAATTAGCAAAATAAATTACAATCAGACTTTAATCTAGAAAAATCAAACAAAAAATAGTGTTAATAAAATTATTACCAAAATAATAACAAGCGATAAACAACAAATAGTTTGTACAACTTGATTAAATGTACGTTTCTAACAGTGTAGTTGTTACACAGACCTGCCAACCTTGTATCACCTCATGCCAAACGAATGTTCAGCTCATGTATTTGCATGCGGCCGAAAATCATATCTAATCGATTGTTTTGATTAATAAATAACTGCATTGGTAGAGGAATAAATTAAAAACAAGATTAGAAATATGATATATTTTTATAATATAAATAAACTCCAGAGTAGCAACAGTAATGTTCACAACAACAAAGCTCCTATATACACTCTGATATCTCACTGGTGACAAAAATCTCATGTCAATAAAATAAATATTTGTCCTGACATCAGTCACCACTGTCCCAGCAGCTGCTCACCTGGAGCAGTGAATCACCTGAGCAGAGAGGAGGCTGCTTCGTCTCAGCCAACACCAGTTTAAAAGAATTGACAACATTTTAAGTTATGTGGCAAACTAATTGAAACAGGTGACACAGGCCCACAGACGGCTTTAGTTTTGGCTCATTTGTAACAATTTGCCAAGCTGGCACGCTGTATGGACAAGGTACTGGGTCACACCTCTGAATCATTTAATCCAGGTGTTTGATTCAGTCCCATGGCCACAGGTGGTTAAAATCAAGCCATGCAGTCTGCACTGAATTCAAGCATGGTACTGTAACAGGATGCCACCGCTGCAACAAGTTAGAAGATCAACTGTAAGTGATTAGCATTGCATTGTATTGTGTAAGCGATTGGCATTGCAAAGTAGAAGCGTTTAGGAACCGCAGCAACTCAGCCACAAAGTGTCTGACCACACAGAGTTACAGAGCGGGTCGCCGAGCGCTGAGGTCGCCAACGCTCGGCTGCCTCAACACCTGCAGAGCTCCACACCACCTCTGGCTGTTCGCCGGGAGTTTCATGGCTGAGCAGCTGCGTGCAGGCCTGACATCACCAAGCACAATGCCAAGTGTCTGACGGAGCAGTGTAAAGCACACCGCCACTGGACTCCGGGGCAGTGGAAACATGTTCTGTGGTGTGAAGAATCGTGTTTCTCTATCTGGGTCTGGGTTTGGCGAATGCCAAGAGAACATCACCTGCCCGACTGCTTTGTGCCAGCTGTAAAGTCTGGTCGAAGAGGGATAAGGGGTTGTTCTTCTGGGGCGGGCCGAGGCCTCTTAGTATATTTTGTTTTATCTAAGTATATTTCTTAGATATTTTGGACAAGTCTATGCCTCCAACTTTGTAGGAACAGTTTGGGGAAGGCCCTCTCCTGTTCCAGCACGACTGTGCCCCAGTGCACAAAGCGAGATCCATAAAGACATGGTTGGATGAGTTTGGTGTGGAAGAACTTGACTGGCCCGCACAGGGGGGAACCTATGGATTTAGAATTGGACGCCATAAAAGCTCCTGTAGGTGTTAACTGAAGGTGGTCCAGTACTTCTGTCATGCTTGTTGAACAGGTGATTTGATAAAGTACTGGCTTTTTTCTCCTGAGGGTTTTATTGCACTTACAGTAACGGGTCTGCATCGGGAACGACCGCTCACAAAATGTTAAAAGTACAGATAAAAGAACCGCTAACGGAGCTAACATGATCTTTAATAACAGTCTTTAATAATTCAGCCCCGTCGACCTTTTGCAAAGGAGTTCAAAGAACAACCTTCGCTGAAGGAAACAGACGGAGTGAGAACAAGAGCGTTAAAATCAATTTGTGGTTCCAAGTAGAGATAGACCGATATGGTTTTTTCAGGGCCGATACCGATTATTAGTAGTCAAGGAGGCCGATAACCGATATTTGGAGCCGATATTAATTTGCAGTAAAAGGGAAAATATTGGCCTTGATGCAGTTACATTATGTCTTAAGTCTTGAACAGCAATATCCTGCTCCTCTCTACAAGAAACTGTCAAAGACAGCTTCAGGACACACTTCATCTAACAATATGTCATTTTCTGCTGCTTGGGATCTCAATCAACATAGAAAAAGGTAGAGTAAAATAACTTGGTAGTTAAACAGCCATTATTGCCCTACAGCTTTCTCTCAGATAGACCGTTCTTTGCTGTCAGTTTCTGCAGCTTCTCATGTGGCTTACACACACACACACACACACACACACACACACACACACACACACACACACACACACTGAATTTTACTCACTCACACACAAACACTTCTTACTTTGATCACTGACTATTTCCCTATCAATATTATCAGCAACCTTGTTTCAAGTGATTAAACCGTTAAAAACACTAAATAGCCTGCAGCACCTTCACTTTAATAATCAGTGTTTATCATAGGAACAGACAGCTGCCGCTAACGTATTGGGCCTCACAGTAACGTCATGAGTTGTACAGTTTCGCTACAGTCTGTTGAGCATCTAGAGCCAGAAGGAGGGAGCGGACCGGTGGGGCTACCGGCGGGCTACGTTACTACCACGGACTATTTCCATATCGATATGATCAGCAACCTTGTTTCGAGTGATTAACAAGCACGTCTGGAGGGACTGCGAGCGGAGAGGAGAAAAAGTTTTGCTGAACGGAACCGGCGCTGTTCCTGGGGGCTCGGTTTCGAAGGTAAGTTAAGGCAGCAGACTCGCCCGAAATTGTAATAAACATCCCAGTCCTCTACACTCAACTAGTAACATGACTGTGAGCCCATTAACGTTATATAAACATAAGCGGCAGCTCTGCTCGCTCGCGGTCCCTCCAGACGTGCGTGTTAATCACTCGAAACAAGGTTGCTGATAATATCGATATGGTATCAGATCAGTCCAGTTTTATTGCAGGGAAGCACGTTGAGGTGAAGGCTAGCGTAATGTTAGCCCACCGGTCCGCTTGGCTCTACACGCTCAGCAGACTGTAGTGAAACTCTACAACTCACGTGAGCACTGTGCATGCACAGCTTTCACTGCTGATTGGCTGTTACCTGTGCCATGGCTCTGCGTGTAACCAGAGCGTGTAACCAATCAGATGGTGCTGTGGGTGGGACAATGCTGGAGACAGAGTAGTGACAGCAGACAGAGAGGCGCGGCTGCATCAGAGCCAAAATAACCCAGTTTTAAATTGATCTCTTATCGGCCGTCGGATTAAAACAAAAGGCCGATGCCGATATGCTTCAAAATGCCGAATATCAGCGCCGATAATCGGCACGGCTGATAATCGGTCTATCCCTAGTTCCAAGCTCAACTCTTGAAATCATCCCTGCTCTCAAGTATTTGTTTTGTAGGTGGGTGAAACAAAGGGGATCTAATCTGGTGTTTTGATTGGTTGAACTCTAATTATAATTTTTAGCAGCAATATGCGCTTATTGGCGTATTGCTGCTGCCTCTTGCTTTTAGACACAAGTACGGCTGCACAATAACTCAAATTTACAAGGTGTCACCATCTTTTTGTGTACTTCAGAGACAAAACGTACCATTGTACTTTGGTGTCTAAATGTATACTTGCTATGCAAAATGTGTACAGGTTGGCAGGTCTGGTTACCACTGATGCCTCACAGAGACAAAACTCTGAGTTTAGGACAGGTAACCTGTGTATAGATTGCATGTTCACCTCACTGTTGCATGTTTTCCCTCCAGGTGCATGTTCCTCGCCATTACCACACCGGCGTGCATCCAGCTTGTAGAGTCTGCCCACATTTTGGCTGGTTCCACGCTGCTGCCACTGACTGACATTTTTACTGTTTTCCCCCTTTTAAAACAGTTTCCCTGGCACTTGCCATTTGTTTTTTTCCACTTAATCAATGTCCACCTCAGAAAAAAGTGTGTGTGGGATGCTGATCCTGTGTCACAGACCTGTAACACTGACAGATGAGATGCACCTGCCCTGACAACAGACATGATGACATCAGACAGGATTAAGAGGCACTGCTGAAGGTCCATGCAGATAACCGTTTCTCTGCTCACCAGAACCTTCAGAAAAGGAAAGAAAAGCATATCTTACATAAAGTAACATTATGCAGAAATTATGTTTTATGTCGCCCCAATTTGTGGTGCGGCTGTGGCTCAGGAGGAAGAGCCGGTCGTCCAGTAATCATATCATTGTAATACCATTTGTATCATCCTTAAAAAGTCTGATTTCAAAGTGTAGATCGGAAAGTTGGTCTGAATGGTTTCAGTCGGTGCGTTTTACTGATGACTTTCGCTGCTTAATGTTACCTTCTGACTTACTACTGACCATGAAAAAAATTTGAATTAGCAGACAAAAATAAATCATGTTCTGCTATTTGTGAATATTTTGGTCAAAAAAGTACAAATAACAAACAAGCTTTGTTGACCCCCACAGATTTATCATTTTAATGCTTTCATGGTGGCTCAGATGCCTTCTTACGGGCGCTGAGCTCCCACTGGGTCCCACATGACTAGAACCCATCTACAGCAACATTTTCAAATTCATTCAATCATTTTGAGCATCAGTCTAAAACGTGCCGGCAATTTGCTCTTACAAACCCATTTTTGGAGATGTTCACTTGGACGATAAACTGGGATGATAGGTATGTGATTACATTATGAATCTAGAAGTGCTTTGTTTTTTCAATGAATATGAACATAATACATCTTATATCTCAGAAGAGGAGAAATTCTTGACATGTTAAGTATCTGTTTCATCTTGCACATTATGGATATGTTAATACGCACCTTTAAAGCGTTTTTTCACTTGTTTTGCAGCAAGCCATGCCAGAACTAAAGCTCCTGCAGATGCGAATCCACCCAAAAAAAATCCTGTGGCCTCTCCACTGCTGAACACTTTATCTGAAACACATCACAAAACCATAATGTGATTTAATTATACATGACTCAACATCAGCCATCTTTGTCCAGAACTGCTGACTCCCAGAAATGTCCCTCACACAGCAAAATAACCAGAAGTCTTTACTTGCACTTCTACGTAAATATGTTGAAGTGAATTTCACTGCAGTATGGGTGGCTCCATCAACTAAGATTAGCCTAACTCAGTCTAATTTAATATATACATTGTTGCGGCAATAATAATGTGACAATAATGAAAAACAACATCAATGTAACACCCACAGTGTCTCACAACTGCATGTTATTTACAGCACAGTGGTCATAGCTACACATACGAGTTAAAGATACAAACTAATAATCCATTAAGTATTAAAATTATTTCATGATTAAACCACAAAGACAGAAATCTCACCACTGATGAACACGAAGGTCTCACCTTTAGTCTGATGGCTAATGTCCTCCTGGGTGACCACACAGCGGTAGCATCCTGTCCTGTTCACAGTGGTGTTGAGGGTAACGTAGTAATGACCTCCTCTCTCTGAGACCTGAGGCTCCTCAGCAGGAAGGATGTTTCCAGCGCTGTCCTGCCACTCGACTTTAGGTTTTGGAAAAGCTCCTTGAACTTCACACTGCAGCAGCGACCTGTCCTTTGTTGCATTAACAGTCCTGATGTGTGACTCTGGAGATGCACCTGTGAACATAATGTAAACAGCAGCTTATTAAAGTCAGCTAGAAATGTAATACAAATATTAGCTGCAGCCCTAAAGTTAAGTAGAGTACCTATTTCTTTTGTTTCTTCTTTTTTTTTTTTACTTATAACAAGTTCAATTCAAATAAGAATCACAGCAAAGTTTTTATCCTGTTTTCAATTGATCACAGAGAAGTTTCTTGTCATTACCAGAAAAGGAGAAACCAGTGGCAAATCTGATGTGATGATGATGATGTCACTGATATCTACACCTGCAATGTGTGCTACAACTTTGTGCCCCAGAGACTGTTATATTCAAAACTACACAATACCTTCATTTAAACACACTGTCCTGGATCAGTCTGAGCAAACACAACAGTATCTTAAGCTCAGCAGCCAAAACAGCTTTAAGTGATTATTGAAAATGCTGCTGGTGAGAGTTTCAGTGCAAAAGCCTGTAAGGAAACAGCAGCATATAAAAGTACTGACAGCAGCATCTAAAAAAATTAGATCATCATGGAAAAGTTCTTCTTCTAGTTTTTCTGGAAAGTAATTTAGAAAGTGTTTGGTTGGCCAGTCAAGCACAGTAATACCATGGTCAGTAAACCAGTTACTAGTAGTTTTGGCACTGTGGGCAGGTGCCAAGTCCTGCTGGACTAGTAACTGGTTTGCTGCCCATGGTATTACTGTGCTTGATTGGCAGCCAACTCACCTGACCTGAACCCCATAGAGAATCTGTGGGGTATTGTCAAGAGGAAGATGAGAGACACCAGACCCAACAATACAGACGAGCTGAAGGCCGCTATCAGAGCAACCTGGGCTTCCATGACACCTCAGCAGTGCCACAGACTGGTCGACTCCCTGCCACGTCGCCCAGTGATGCAGCCATTTGTGCAAAAAGAGCCACGACCAAGTATTGAGTGCATAAATGAACATTCCACATTTCTGTATGATAAATCCTTTTTTCGATTGGTCTTAGAACTGGTCATAGCTACACATACGAATTAAAGATACAAACTAATAATCCAAGAAGTATTACAATTATTTCATAATTAAAACACAAAGACAGAAATCTCACCACTGATCAACACGAAGGTCTCAGCTTTAGTCTGATGGCTAATGTCCTCCTGTGTGGCTACACAGCGGTAGCGTCCTGTCTTGGTCACAGTGGTGTTGAGGGTAACGTAGTAACGACCTCCTCTCTCTGAGACCTGAGTCTCCTCAGCAGGAAGGATGTTTCCAGCGCTGTCCTGCCACTCGACTTTAGGTTGTGCAAAAGCTCCTTGAACTTCACACTGCAGCAGCGACCAGTCCTTTGTTTCATCAAGTGTGGTGATGTGTGGCTTTGGAGATGCACCTGTGAACATCATATAAACAGCAGCTTATTAAAGTCAGCTAGAAATGTAATACAAATATTAGCTGCAGCCCTAAAGTTAAGTAGAGTACCTATTTCTTTTTTTTTTTTTTTTACTTATAACAAGTTCAATTCAAATAAGAATCACAGCAAAGTTTTTATCCTGTTTTCAATTGATCACAGAGAAGTTTCTTGTCATTACCAGAAAAGGAGAAACCAGTGGCAAATCTGATGTGATGATGATGATGTCACTGATATCTACACCTGCAATGTGTGCTACAACTTTGTGCCCCAGAGACTGTTATATTCAAAACTACACAATACCTTCATTTAAACACACTGTCCTGGATCAGTCTGAGCAAACACAACAGTATCTTAAGCTCAGCAGCCAAAACAGCTTTAAGTGATTATTGAAAATGCTGCTGGTGAGAGTTTCAGTGCAAAAGCCTGTAAGGAAACAGCAGCATACAAAAGTACTGACAGCAGCATCTAAAAAAATTAGTATATGTTTTTCTGGAAAGTAATTTAGAAAGTGTTTGGTTGGCCAAATTGGCATAAATGAACATTCGACATTTCTGTATGATAAATCCTTTATTCGATTGGTCTTATGTAATATTCTGATATCATGAGATACTGCATTTTTTCATGAGCTGTAAAAAAAAAAAAAAGGCTTGAAATATTTTACTTTGTGTAATGAATCTACAATATAATGAAAGCTTCACTTTTTGAATTAAATTACAGAACTTTTCCATGACATTCAAAGTTTTTGAGATTCACCTGTATAGTCACGTGTTAACAGGAAATAAATTTGAGAGTCATAACAACAAAATATTCTGTACGAGGGCTGTTGGACTCACAGAACAATATCAAGTAGATCAGACAACAGCTGATAAACACTGCAGATGTAGAGATCAGTAACATCATCACGATCAGGACTCACCGCCTATTAATCCTTCTGTCTTCAAAGATGGAGCACTGTACCTCTACCAGACATCTAAATCTGCTTTGTTCTTACAGTGATGATTCAGAAAGCTCTCAGTGATTAAACACCACATCTTCAGAGGAAGGTACAAATGCTTCAAATGATAAACAACAGTGGTGAACGTTATGGCAACAGAACCAAATCAAAGCTGATTCTCTGCTCTATATATTCAATGTATGAAATCATCTGGATCCTGTCAACCTGCTGCACTGTGAGAACAACACGTCTACATGGAGTTACTGTATCAAAACCTTTGAGTGATACTGAGGCACAGAGAGTTGTAGCACACCTGACAGGTGCAGAGATCAGTGACATCATCACTCACCTCTGGTTTCTCCTGCTCGGTCTCTCAAGACCCGTTCTGAAAGATAAATAACAATATTATTTTTTGTGAAGTGAATGGCCGATATTATGAACTTGCCATATGTCATTACTGGATTCATTTTTCAACAGAACAGGCCACATATTAAATGAGGGAGCTGCATTCTTAAACTATCATCTACTGACTAACTGGATGACAAGATGTGTCAGAATCAGTCCGGTTGAACTAAGCAGGAAGAAGTAATTAGGCAGCACTCCACTCACCAGAGTTAGAAGATTGACACCACAAGCTGCAGCTGGTGCTGGTTAGCTTAGCTTAGCTTAGCATAAAGACTGTAAGCAGGGGAAACAGTTAGCCTGGCTCTGTCTAAAGGTAAAGTCAGCCTCTAGTAGCACTATGGAGCAGTATTTCCATGAGTGGGTCACTGTGCCAGAGAATATAACAAATTCACACTGTTGCACTAACCCATAGGTGACCTACCAGTGTCCTGCTGCCAGCAGGTAAAACAGGGAAGAAGAAGATAAAGACACCAAGTTACAAACATGCATGTAAACACTGCAGCATATAAAAGCAGCTTTGCAGAATTTTTTGGGGGAAAGAAATACATTCATTATATCTACATTATCTGGTGATTAACACTGAACTCTTGCATGTCATTGATTGGAGCAGCAGATTAGGAAAGAAAGAAGAAAAATCCATGAGAAAATATTTTTACGTAAACACATTCAAACAAGTCTAGTGAGCAGAGACAGGTGGTCTGTTTTCCTTTTGCCAAAAATAACTATCTTTAATGCAATATTGTGTTTTAATGGTGCAAACAGAAACTGATCAGCTAAATCTGGTGTAATAATGTACCGAGCATCCCGAAATTGAGAGAAGTCACCGACCTCTAAAGATCAAATATCATAAAAAAACAAAAACAACTTCATGTTTGTTCATCTCTCAATACTCTCTAACTTCTCTACTCTGTCAGTAACTCTCAGCTCCGAGCACACTGAAGATGTTAATCTTCAAAAATGTTTTTTTTATAGTTTTATAGTTTTTATAGTAATTTAATAGTTTCATTTTTAAAGAACATAGCACGACAAACACACTAACTGTTATTATTGGTCAGTGGCTGATAATGACATTGAATAGAGCCGATAATCTGAAGCTAAATCAGTTTCACTGAGTGCAGCATCGACACACTCTGCTGCAGAAGGTGGTGGTATGCACCTTTAAAGTTACACATGAAGAAGACTAGTGAGCCAGAAATGTGTGAAATGATTATTTATCTTATCGGCATCAGCCGTGAGAAGCAGGTAATCACCTGTTATCAGTATCGGTTGATAACATCAGTAAAAAAGATTCTGTAAGTTTTCAAGTTTATCTTTAAGTTAGACAGATATTGTAGATTTTATTTTAAAATTCAATAATTAACGACAGCATGACAACTATATGAGATTATCAGGTGTCAACAAGGAAGAATAGACGGTCAAAGCTACAACAACAGCTGGAGATCTGGTCATACAGCACATTAACTGTCTAATGAAAGCACTCACCAACAACAAGCTCAATGTTGAATGTTTGAAGATTTGGAAAAATGCAGCTGTAGTTTCCGCTGTCGGCCATCTTCGTATTATTGATCTTTATGGAGGCGTTGCCGTACTTCAGTTGATCTTGAAAATGTGAGACTCGATCTATGAACTGCGGACCTTGATTTGTGTGGCCTTCTGAACTATGAAAGTACACCTGCTCCTGATCATCTTTCATCCAGTCAAAGGCCTTTCCTGTGATGTCCGTGGTGTTGAGGGAACAGTTTAAAACAGCATCACTGTCTTCTTTCACGACCATTCTGACACTGGGACCTGAAAAATAAAGTAAATTTGATCATTATGTTCAACGGAGCCGTCAGGTGAAAACATTTGCTCTGAAACACCAGTTTACATCATGGTAGTTAGTAACCAAATTATTTATGGCTTTAAGTTTTCCTCCACATCACACCTCCTGAAATATTCTCCCTCAGGAGACAGCTTTGATAAATCAGTGTGTGTGACACATCCAGCTAAAAAGCATCAGTGCATTTGCAGTCTTTAAACATAGTGAGCACATTTGCATCAGGCCAAATCAAAGTAGAACAGCACATACACGAGCACGAAACTATGGACAGATAAGGGTGATAGATAACAGATAACAGCGTGTGAATGCAGCGCTTCCTTAATAGAAATGAACTGTAGCACAAAATAAGGCTTTAACTTAATAATTATTGAGAAATACTTCTTAAATTCGCTGTCTAATTGATCTACTTAAGGTGGAAAGAGTTAGCTTCGTGGTGTGGAAAGGTGGCACAAAGGTGTGTACAATCATGTCATCCTCTCCTGTCACTGGACTGAATGAATCAACATCCGAACATACAGTTAACTCCTCTGGCACCGCAGCTCTCCAGTAAGGATTCAATCATAAAGTTATTGGATGTCCATAACTCGCCTGCGTTCAGCCTCAGGAGCGTGAAACAAAGTGAGCTAGGTGGCTAATCCCAGGATGCTAACTAGCATCCCGACTCCCAAACACCGCTGACACACACACATCGCCCCCGCGGCAAACACAGGACGTCCAGCTCATGGACAGTAATACAAACCCGTACTCTTACCATTGACGTGTCCGAGTATTATCCCCGAAAACGTCAGCAGGCAGACGACCGGGACCAGAGGTTTGAATCCCGGCATGTTGTCCCGCTGTGACCGCTCAGAGCAGCGGGGTGTGTTCAGCCGGAGGCGGTCAGCGAAGTTAACGCCAACTACCGTTAACTGAGATACCTGAGGTTAACTGTGGTGAATAAAGCGTTGCTGGGCGACAGCAGCGCTTCAACACCTGTACAAGGTGAGAATAATCCCACAGGCTTCCTGGAAAAGTCAGAATTTTAACTTACACTTGCTACTAACTGAGGAGAGTGAAAAGGGAGAAAGTGGGAGGGGCCTGTAGGGCCGACGTCACCAAATGACGGTGACGTCGGCTTTCTGTCTGTTGTATTGACCTTTTGTTGTATTGACCCTTTTAAGCCAGATTTGTCTTGTATAATTATTACTATTGTTTTGGAGGAATGTCTCTGTTCGAGCAGCAGCAAAGTGCTAAAGAGCAGTGAGTAAAGAGATCCATACATTCTTTGTTCCAGATTCATATGTCCAGCTTTTGTAAACTGTTGTTTTGGTTAAGTTATCTAAAAAAAACCCACTGGTTGTTGTCAGTGTGAGGTCCAGGGACCCCCAAGGGTCCTTGAGGCTGTACACTTTTACACAGTGTAAACATGCAGCCTACTAGGCCCTGGCCTTGAAATTAAAATAAGGATTGGGATTTTAAAATCACTGATTTACAAGCCACTTTTTTTTTTATTTACTGCTTTTGAAATTATTTATTTGTGCAACAAATGGGATATAATCGTCCCATTATAATGTATATGAATACAAGGGCAAATCCAGTGAGACACAGGCTGCACTATCTCACTGGATGAACTACAGCGTGTGGAAAAACACTGTAAGCACATGTTTGCTATTCAAAGGTGGTGATGGTGGTGACACGAGTCCTGCTGGTGCTTCAGGAGCAGCCGGTGCAGAGCAGTTGGCAGAAGGTTCAGAATCATTTCTACAGTAGAGCAACAACATGCAACAAGCTGCAGACACATGAACACCACCAGGCGCTGCCGTTTGACATGAATGGCTCTCATTTGTAATAACAGCTGTCTTGGCCCTGCAGCATTATTCTATTAAGATCTAGTGTTGTTGAATGTTGCTGTCTGTTGCTGACTTGCTGTTGTGTCCCGGCCCAAACATGAAAGCTGTGTAGTCCAACCTGAGGTTTAGGTTGGGGTTCATTAGTATTCCCCAGTATGATAATTACAGCCTATATAAAATATTAGTCAATATCATGTGATTGCTTATTAGGAACTATGCTCTCGGACTGTATTATACATTGCATATATGTGTCTGTCAGTGCGTGTGTGCGTGCATGTAGGTGTGGGTGTGAACGTGCGTGTACATAACATAACATAACATTTACTGGTCCTAAGGGACATTTTACTTTTGAAACTAAACTACTACTTCTGTACTTTTCCTTTAGTTACTCTGAATGCAGGACTTTAATCATGAAGGAGTTTCTTTGTGTTGTGTTGTAAGATCTGAGTATTTCCTGCACCACTGACCAAAGAGTCCAGTGTAAAGTAACTGATGCAGTTTCAATGAGAATGAACAGGAAATGATTATCAACCACAGTCTCAACCTTTTGGCTTAATTCAGTTTATTAAAGCGAGTGACGAGCGCTGACACAGCTTCATATTCAGAGTTATACACAGTTCAACAACTATTATTTTGCATCAGGTGACTGAAGGAAAACCAACATTTTTCATGGGTTTCAATTCTAAAATCAAGTTTGAAGATCAATGAGTGAATCATTAAACAAATGTCCAACAACCAAAAATGTGTTTGTCCCCAAACACAGACTGTTAATAACTTGTTTGATGTATTTAGTTTAAAACAACTGAATTGATAAGATTATAAATTGAGTGCAAGTTTGTCTTCAAAGACTCTTTCGTAAAACTTTAGCATTTCAAAAACAGTAATAACATCCAGACACCGTAAATTCATACAAGGCAGGAACAAAGTGCAGCATTTACATTTAATAAAGAAACAGTGAAGCAACTGAAGATCCGCTAACAATCAAACCTTCAGACCATCAATGATGACAAAACCAACACAAATAATAAAAAAACCGTCTGGATTAAATAATCCAGAAGTCTCCTGTACAGACAGTAAATGACTGAATGTCTTTTAAGGGACCACCAGTGATTTTCACTGTTCACACACCAAAACATTTAAAGCCAAGTTAATCAATATAAATCCATTTAAAAGCCTTTGCAGTCAAGAAAACAGGCACAAGTGTATTATTGACAATTCTAGTTTTGTCCTCACTCGTAGATACCAGCTGCCTAAATATGCCAGATTTGTCTTCATCAAGATCTGCACATTGTTCCCTGAGAAATTAAAGAAAATGTCAAAAAACATACGATATTTAAGAAAGTGAGAAAACCCTTCATGGATCCACACCAAAAGTTAATGGGGTCTATTCTGGGCCGAGATACATCCTCCATCTGAGTTTCATGGAGATCTGTTTTTGTGTAAGTCTGCTGACAAACCAGCCGACACACAAACAGACACACAAACAGACACAGGTGACATCATAACGTCCTTGGTGGAGGAAACTATACAAGGTCTGGATTTCTACAATCCAGCTGCTCATCAAAAGCCTTTTGAAAGCCTACAAAACATGCAAAACATCTGGTTCTGATGATGGTTGATGATGATTGAAAACAATCATGTTGAGTCACAGCGACTGTCCATATTTAAATAAATCAACACAAAACCGCTGTAATAAAAACGATCTGTGTGAAACGGGTTAAATCTTTGTTGATATCAGAGTTGTGGAGTTTTACGAGGCTGTAGATTTATCACAACAACTCAGTCTGACCAACAAGTGATCACAACGTCTCTCATGAGGCTGTAGATCACACACACACACACAGACACACAGACACACACACACAGACACACAGACACACACACACACACACACACACACACACACACACACACCTTTTCAGCAGATAAAGGTATCAAAGAGACGCTGGAGGCCTCTATTCATCACATCCATCATCACCATCACATCCACCATCACCTCCTCCACCTCCACAGTCACCTGCAGAAAACAAAAGTATGCATTATGCAGAGTCAACCTTTATATTAAACAGAACAACAAAGATTTTAATGTTTGTTTCATCTTTCTGAAGTCTGTTTCAAACAGTCAGTAATGGAGAGTGAAAGATTTAATAAGAGATTTAATCTGTGACATATCAGAAAGTGGAGGAGGAGAACAAACTTCTCTGGTGATTGTAAGAAGTTTTGAGGGATTTTCTGAAAGTGGAGTAAATGTAATTTGTTATGAACCACCATTGCTGAGAGGTGACTTACCTGATGAGAAGTCAAGAAACTGTTCCAGCCAAAAAGCTGCAGAAAACAAAACAAAAGTAAAGTACACATTACAGAAAGTCAACTTTTATATTACTAAGTATTAATGTAAAGTATCTCATGTCAGATGATGAACTGGCTCAAAGGGACAGTTCACTCCAGAATCAGAAATACATATTCAGTGGGTAGAGTAGCCAAAAATAAGTTCTCAAGTAGAAGTAAAACTTATATTAAATAGTTATTAACAACAATTTAAGGACGTCCTGCACTACAACAGACGGCAAACTACAACACCAACATACTACAGCAAGGAGATGAAGAGAGAGAGAAGAGGATGAAAAGGGAGAGAAACTCACCAGACTCCTTTATAAAATCACTCAGTTTTGTAAGTTGTTGAGTTTGGACAAACTTTATCAACTTTGTGAGACGCTCACTATGATGAATTGTTAATTATTCGGGTCTTCTTGTTAATTCAGCAGGTTTTAGAAGAAGTTCTTTATTCTTTGTGCACAAGACAAAGTTTCATTTCTTCCATTGATGTATGTGTATGTATGTGATGTATACAGAGCGGAGAAGTGACCTCTGATCACAAGTCACTGGAGATGAACGTTGAGACGTTGAATGCCAGCTGGGAACTGACGAGCTGTTCACTTGTGACCGGCTCAACAGAGACGCACGTTACTGCCTGAATAAACAGCCTCATAGTTTATAATAATGCAGCTCAGTGAGGATACAGACGTTTCATAGAGGAGAGGGGCGAATATAACGCTGATCTTCCTGTTGGTCACAGAGACCCTGACTGACAAATCACAGAGTTGTAGAGAAATCTTACGCTTCATGATCAACAACAGTTTTTAAGTCCTGTGGACACTTCTGTCCCTCTTTCCTGCTCGTCCACATATGAGCTCTCTCTCTCTGTCTCTCTGCTACAAGTCTGATCACTCCTATCGATCAGTGTTTTTAATAATGCCTTGTTTTAGGGGAGCTCCAGCACCTCTGCACCCTTCGTTCCTGCCGCCATGCTTACTGCTCTCTGTCAGCTCAGTGTCAGCTCTGTTCTCTGATGCTCTGCAGCTCATTGTACTGTGTGTTGTTATTGCGTCTGTGAATATTAGCGGTTAGCGTTATTAGAAAGCCAAACTCCTGCTGTAGCTTCAGTCATTATCCTGCTTCATGTCATGTGGAGGCGTGGCTGTGGTAGATAACAGAGCAGCAGCAGACCTGGGACCAGCTGACAATCTACTCAAGTAAAAGTATTCTGTAATAAACTACTCAGAAAAGTACAATTTATTCAAAAAAGGGACTCAAGTATATGTAATGTAAATAATAATAATAATAATAATAATGATACATTAAACGTATAGTGCTTTTCTAGATACTAAAGTCACTTAACAAAGGAAACAACAAAAAAGAAAATGAATCTGTGAGTAAAGGGAACATATCAGAAAGTGGAGGAGGAGAACAAACTTCTTTGGTGATTGTAAGAAGTTTTGAAGAGGTGTGTTTTGAGGGATTTGTTGAAAGTCGAGTAAATGTAATTTGTTACGAACCAACATTGCTGAGAGGAGACTTACCTTTCACAATATTCCGATAATCTAAAAGCTTGTTCATCAGAGGAGAATCTGCAGAAAACAAAACAAAAGTTTACATTACAGAAAGTCAACTTTTACATCACACAGAAATGATTTTGGTGCAGATTTTAATGTTTGCATCATCTTTTAAAAGTCTGTTTTCAAACAGTCAAGAATGGAGAGTGAAAAGTTGCTCTGAACGGTTTCAGTTTTACTTTCGTTGTTTTACAGAAGAATCTCAATGTTCAATGTTACACTGAGGTCGACCACCAAACATAACATTAGATCACCGTCTCACATTTAATGACACGTCATGATTTCAGCTTCATCACTACATATTAGGATTATTATAAACATCCAATTCAAACTCACTCTGCTGCCAAATGAAGCACTTTGACACCTGAGTGTTAATAATGAGCACCAACAGCTGTGAGTCACAGAGCTGATACCAGAACATGTTCAGCTCTTTGGCTTCATAACTTAATCAATTCATTCATTATCAATATGGAGTCTGATGGGATCAGGAAGCCATTAGCCGAGCTTTAGCATCAAACCCATAAACAGGGTGAAACAGTTAGCCTGGTGCTGAAGGTGTATTTCTAACTTTAGTCTGTTTCCTTCTGCTTCCAGTCTTTATGCTAAGCTAAGCTAACCACCTCCTGAGTCTAATACTGGTGATGTTATTACTTAAAGTGTTGAACTGTTAAAGGTTTCAGCCTGACCGGCTCAACAGAGACGCACGTTACTGCCTGAATAAACAGCCTCATAGTTTATAATAATGCAGCTCAGTGAGGATACAGACGTTTCATAGAGGAGAGGGGCGAATATAACGCTGATCTTCCTGTTGGTCACAGAGACCCTGACTGACAAATCACAGAGTTGTAGAGAAATCTTACGCTTCATGATCAACAACAGTTTTTAAGTCCTGTGGACACTTCTGTCCCTCTTTCCTGCTCGTCCACATATGAGCTCTCTCTCTCTGTCTCTCTGCTACAAGTCTGATCACTCCTATCGATCAGTGTTTTTAATAATGCCTTGTTTTAGGGGAGCTGCAGCACCTCTGCACCCTTCGTTCCTGCCGCCATGCTTACTGCTCTCTGTCAGCTCAGTGTCAGCTCTGTTCTCTGATGCTCTGCAGCTCATTGTACTGTGTGTTGTTAATGCGTCTGTGAATATTAGCGGTTAGCGTTATTAGAAAGCCAAACTCCTGCTGTAGCTTCAGTCATTATCCTGCTTCATGTCATGTGGAGGCGTGGCTGTGGTAGATAACAGAGCAGCAGCAGACCTGGGACCAGCTGACAATCTACTCAAGTAAAAGTATTCTGTAATAAACTACTCAGAAAAGTACAATTCATTCAAAAAAGTGACTCAAGTATATGTAATGTAAATAATAATAATGATACATTAAACGTATAGTGCTTTTCTAGATACTAAAGTCACTTAACAAAGGAAACAACAAAAAAAGAAAATGAATCTGTGAGTAAAGGGAACATATCAGAAAGTGGAGGAGGAGAACAAACTTCTCTGGTGATTGTAAGAAGTTTTGAAGAGGTGTGTTTTGAGGGATTTTCTGAAAGTCGAGTAAATATTATTTGTTACAAACCACCATTTATGAGAGGTGCCTGACTTGATGAGTCATTCTCTGAATAATCTGTAGGACACATTGTCTGTAGTGAATCTGCAGGAAACAAAACAAAAGTTGACATTACAGAAAGTCGACTTTTACATCACACAGAAATGATTTTGGTGCAGATTTTAATGTTTGCATCATCTTTTAAAAATCTGTTTTCAAACAGTCAAGAATGGAGAGTGAAAAGTTGCTCTGAACGGTTTCAGTTTTACTTTCGTTGTTTTACAGAAGAATCTCAATGTTCAATGTTACACTGAGGTCGACCACCAAACATAACATTAGATCACCGTCTCACATTTAATGACACGTCATGATTTCAGCTTCATCACTACATATTAGGATTATTATAAACATCCAATTCAAACTCACTCTGCTGCCAAATGAAGCACTTTGACACCTGAGTGTTAATAATGAGCACCAACAGCTGTGAGTCACAGAGCTGATACCAGAACATGTTCAGCTCTTTGGCTTCATAACTTAATCAATTCATTCATTATCAATATGGAGTCTGATGGGATCAGGAAGCCATTAGCTTAGCTTTAGCATCAAACCCATAAACAGGGTGAAACAGTTAGCCTGGTGCTGAAGGTGTATTTCTAACTTTAGTCTGTTTCCTTCTGCTTCCAGTCTTTATGCTAAGCTAAGCTAACCACCTCCTGAGTCTAATACTGGTGATGGTATTACTTAAAGTGTTGAACTGTTAAAGGTTACAGCCTGACCGGCTCAACAGAGACGCACGTTACTGCCTGAATAAACAGCCTCATAGTTTATAATAATGCAGCTCAGTGAGGATACAGACGTTTCATAGAGGAGAGGGGCGAATATAACGCTGATCTTCCTGTTGGTCACAGAGACCCTGACTGACAAATCACAGAGTTGTAGAGAAATCTTACGCTTCATGATCAACAACAGTTTTTAAGTCCTGTGGACACTTCTGTCCCTCTTTCCTGCTCGTCCACATATGAGCTCTCTCTCTCTCTCTCTGTCTCTGCTACAAGTCTGATCACTCCTATCGATCAGTGTTTTTAATAATGCCTTGTTTTAGGGGAGCTGCAGCACCTCTGCACCCTTCGTTCCTGCCGCCATGCTTACTGCTCTCTGTCAGCTCAGTGTCAGCTCTGTTCTCTGATGCTCTGCAGCTCATTGTACTGTGTGTTGTTAATGCGTCTGTGAATATTAGCGGTTAGCGTTATTAGAAAGCCAAACTCCTGCTGTAGCTTCAGTCATTATCCTGCTTCATGTCATGTGGAGGCGTGGCTGTGGTAGATAACAGAGCAGCAGCAGACCTGGGACCAGCTGACAATCTACTCAAGTAAAAGTATTCTGTAATAAACTACTCAGAAAAGTACAATTTATTCAAAAAAGTGACTTGAGTATATGTAATGTAAATAATAATAATGATACATTAAACATATAGTGCTTTTCTAGATACTAAAGTCACTTAACAAAGGAAACAACAAAAAAGAAAATGAATCTGTGAGTAAAGGGAACATATCAGAAAGTGGAGGAGGAGAACAAACTTCTTTGGTGATTGTAAGAAGTTTTGAAGTGGTGTGTTTTGAGGGATTTTTGAAAGTGGAGTAAATGTAATTTGTTACGAACAAACATTGCTGAGAGGAGACTTACCTGATGAGTCACTGTCTGTATCATCACGAGGAGGCATTTGCACCAGATGATAACCTGCAGAAAACAAAAGTTTAAATTACAGAAAGTCGACTTTTATATCACACAGAAATGATTTTGGTGCAGATTTTAATGTTTGTATCATCTTTTAAAAGTCAGTTTTCTCTCTCTCTCTCTCTCTGTTTCTGCTACAAGTCTGATCACTCCTATCGATCAGTGTGTAGCCAGGGAATAAATCCCAGCATTAAAATAGTGTGTAATGTTCCTTTAAAACTAAAACCATGTTATAGTTTGTGTGAAAAGTAGTTCCTTCAACCCGAGGAATATCAACCTATCTTGTTTGTGTTGGTAATTGTGAGCCCTGCTGCTATTGGTCAGTGAGTAGAGATGTCAGGTTTCCTCAGTGGGGATTGGGCAGGGGGCGGGATAAGAGAGATCGGGAAAAAAGAACGAGGGAAGGAGAGGAGAGAAGATGGAGGTTCGCTCCGACGCATGACCGCTGTGTGTTTTTCTCATCATAGCTATTAGTCTGCAGCTAAGTTAGCTAAGATAGAGTCTGTGTGTAATGAGAGAGTGTAATCTTACTCTCACGTTAAGTGAAGAGTTCAGTGATATACGCTTTGTTGAAAGACTGTGAGCTAAGGAGTTAGCCTGCAACTCTCCAGACTGCTAAGGGATAGCACAAATGCTAATCTTGTGCTAGTACTTCGTGGAGGGACTGTGACGCCTGGACCGGGTCAAAGACAGTTTGCTGCGTGATCGGACCAACTCGGGTGAGCTGTGGTGGTTGAGGGAGACCCTCCGTGTCTCTCTTCCAACGTCAACAGACGTCGTCGCGGCAACGAGACGGTTAACGAGCGGCTTCCGTGAGTCTCGGACGAGGTCGGGACTTTTCCCTGCATCATCGGCTGCAGGTACCGAGACTGAGAGACTGGTGGTTCAGTGGGGGTGAGTGAGCACGGCATCGGACACAGTGTCGCCAAAGTGTCACAACACCTCACAACTCGTCCACAAACAGGCCTGCAACGGGGTTTGTTATTTTCTTTGCCGGCTGTTGTATTAATATTTTTATGTGGGCCCACACTAAATTTGAAAGTAATATTCTGTGTTCCAGAGATTCAGGGTATTATTGTTGAGTATTATTGGTTTATATTCTGCTGATACCTTTTGGAACGGGATTAACAAATGTGTATGAAGGATTGAGAGAGTCTATGCACTTTACAGTGTGATAACATTACCTTGGTGAAATTTAAAGGGCACTTGCCTGATTTTTGGTTTTTTTACTTATTGCTGAGATTAAAGGGCAACTCTTTAATTTTTCTGAAATACTTTAACTTGGGTTACTAAAACTATAAAAGAGAGTAACATTTATGTTTATTAATTAGCCTTATTTTACCATTGCCTACATATTTTGATTGTGTGAATAAATAATTCCTTTATTTTAATTCATGATTCCCTTTGTGTCAAGTTAATAACTAGTGGTTAAAAATTAATAAATAGTGTTTAAAAGATTAAAAAGGTTGTTTAAAAGCAGAGGTGCAACATGAAAAAACACTAACATCTGGTGTATTCAGTTATATTCAGTTATATATTCAGTCATATTCAGTTCATGATATTTGAGGAGTTCATCAGGTAAGCTGGGTTACAGGTCATAACCATTAAAGCAGCAGTACAGTTAATAGCATCAGATATAATAAAGTAAAAGAACCCTTAGTGCTGTATCTTAAAGCCAGGATACGTAGAAAGCGCTACATAAATGGAGGCACCGCTGGGATTCTATTAACCAATTAAAGTAGTTTAGCCTGTAACACCCACTATAAAGTAAACCCCTGTTTACCTCTGTGATTTAACTATCCTAGTTTTCTCTTCAGTAATTATTCAGTTAAATTTTCTTGATTCATACAGGAGTTTATCAAAGCTAACTTGTTAGGATAGCATTTTGTAAACCAACAACTAAATAATTTGTAAAAGAAAATCCACAACTGTATAGACATGTCACTACTCGAGAATTGGTGTAAAGGGGAGGGAGTAGACCAAGCTCATGCTCTCATAGTGAAGCAAGTCCCCTTAGATGCCACTAGAGACCACATTGAAGAGACTTTAAAAACCATCAAAGCCCTGGGAAGAGTGAAAGCCAGAGGACGAATGTATGACCCCAACTCCCAGTCACTAATGGTGCTTTGTGAATGTAGTGAACAAGTCAACCTTAGGACTATTCCCATTAATGTGCCCCCTGTTGATGGAGGGGAGCTGTGGACTTTGCATGGGCCAACAGATGGAGAAGAGGCCACTGCTGGTGATGAAGGAGGAGATGTGCCTCAGGCCCTCGAAGACAGTTCCCCGTCTACAGGTGGAACAACTGAATCCGAGATGGCACCTCCTGGCACTACACTGGGAAACTCTGCTGAGTCTATTATACGTGCAGTAGGTGATCTACTCATCAAAACAATGAAGCCTCAAGAGAGCAATGTTTTCAGGCGCTTGAGGGCATATTCTGGACTAACACCTACACCTGCTGGGGAGGAGAATTTGGACACTTGGATAGAGCAGGCACGATTGATGGTGGACGAATGTGACTGTTCAAGTCGGGAAAAACGGAAGAGGATTGTGGAGAGTTTGAAAGGGCCGGCTTTAGAGATAGCCCAAACTGTGAGAGCCAATGACCCTTATGCTACACCTCAGGAATATATTGAGGCCCTGGAGCGAGCATTTGGGACCTCTGAAACCCCTGAAGATCTGTATTTCTCATTCAGAGCCCTTCGCCAAAGTTCAGGCGAGAGACTTTCTGATTTTTTGAGAAGAGTGGAGCGCTTGCTAACTAAGGTGGTGGAGAGAGGTGGGCTACGCACTAGCCAAAGAGACAGTGCACGTGTGGAACAACTCCTCAGGGGAGCCATCGAGTCAGATTTACTGCTTCTGCAGTTACGTTTGAGAGAGAGGAAGAATAATCCACCCTCTTTCCTGGAACTGTTGAATGAAATTCGACAAGAAGAGGACCAACAGATAGTACGAAAGAAATCGGCTCCTAACCCAGCCAAGCCTATGGTTAGACAAGTGTGAGTTGATGATGAAGCTAAGCTAACAGACAAAGAGGTTCAAGACCTAAAAGTCCAGATTGAGTTGTTGCAGTCCCGAGTATCTGAGTTGACAGTTGGGCCGTTAAAGGCTACCCCTATAACTAAACCCACTAAAGAGATACAGACAGAGAAACAACCCAAAACCAAATCTAACAGTGAGGTTCAAGCATTAAAGAAACAAGTGGAGAGTCTGCAGAACCAGATTGGGGTTATGACGGTTACACACACAGACACCAGACCAACAAGGGGGTCTAGTTGGAGAGCAGACCCCAGAGAGAATAAAGGAAGCAATAATGTCCCCAACAGGCTGAGTTACAAAGGCCAATCAAATGACAGAAATGATAGAGATGATTTTTTTCTGTTATCGATGTGGAGAAAACGGTCATGTAGCCCCACGTTGTACTGCCCCAGAAGACTCCGCCAAAGTAATACAAAAACTGGTTCGTACCTTGAGAAGGCACAAAGAACACACCAACAAAGAGCAAACAAACCCGGATAAAGAGACTGAAAACAACCATTGTTCTGTTAAACGGAGTGCAGTAGACCACAAAACGGCTGGTAGCCTTCCTGAAGGGCTTGTGGGAGAGACTTCCTTGAGCAAAGTCATCATCGAGGGGCACCCGCTCACAGCACTGATGGATGGTGGCTCCACCGTTTCCATAGTTTTTGAGAGTTGGTTCCAAGAACATCTGTCTCATTTGCCACTCCATCCCATTTCCAGCTTGGCCCTTTGGGGTCTTAGCGAGTCCTGTTATCCCTACAAGGGGTATGTTGTAATGAATGTTCAGTTTGTGGACGACGGACCCAACCCTGCACCAAAGACTGTGTTGGCCCTTGTCTGCCCAGATCCTAATGGTCCAGATCAGCCGCCAGTACTTTTTGGGACCAACGCAAGGAAGTTTTGCCATGGGCCCAGGACTACAGATGATACAGGGAGTAATGGGCAGGCCCAAGCATGGCGAGTGTGTGCACAGGCCTCAGGTGAACAAAACTCTTCCAAAAGCCCTGGGATGGACACGATAGGACACATAAGATGGGTGGGCCCCGGACCACTTAAAATCCCCCCAGGTGGCGCAGTTTTCGCCGCCTGCAAAGTGACTGCAGACGAGACACTGAAGCAAGACGTACTAGTGGTTGAGGCACCTGTCCAATCCTTTCTTCCTGCTGGAGTTGTGGTACCCCCCTGCGTCCTCCTTCCCTCCGATATGGATGTGAACAATTTTTCTGTGCTACTCAGGAACGAGTCACTAAAACCTAAATCCATTCCCAAAGGTACAGTCGTAGCCCATGTCCACAAAGTTGAAGTAGTGATGGCACTCCAGAAGGATAAAGGATCCCCTTCCACACTAGATCCTGGATTGTTTAATTTTGGAGAGTCCCCCATCCCCATTGCTTGGAAGGAGAGATTGGCAACGAAGCTATCAGAGAGAGCGGGAGTGTTTTCACTAGTCGAATGGGATGTGGGATTGGCTAAAGGCGTGGAACACAACATCCGCATTAATGACCCCCGCCCTTTCAGAGAGCGGTCAAGACGACTTGCGCCTGCGGATATAGATGACGTCCGGCGACACCTACAGAAGCTTCTAGCTGCTGGGATAATAAAGGAATCCCGCAGCCCATATGCATCGCCCATTGTTGTGGCAAGAAAAAAAAATGGTTCTATCCGAATGTGTATCGATTACCGTACTCTGAATGCTCGCACCATTCCTGATCAGTACACAGTCCCCAGGATTGATGATGCCCTCGACTGTATGACTGGCAGCCGTTGGTTTTCTGTGTTGGACTTAAGAAATGGCTACTACCAGATCCCAATGGCTGAAGAAGACAAAGAGAAAACAGCCTTCATTTGTCCATTGGGATTCTTTCAGTTTGAACGAATGCCCCAAGGCATCACTGGAGCACCGTCAACATTCCAGCGCCTCATGGAGAGGGTGGTAGGGGATATGAACTTGCTACAGTGCCTTGTATATCTGGACGATCTCATTGTTTTTGGCAAGACATTAGAAGAACATGAGGAACGCCTTTTGAAGGTGCTAGATCGACTCCAGGAGTATGGGCTAAAAGTATCCATCGACAAATGTCAATTTTGTCAGCCGCAGGTCAAATACGTCGGCCATATTGTGTCAGCTGAAGGGGATAGCCACCGACCCTGAAAAGATAGTAGCAGTCACCCGCTGGGAACAGCCAACTGACCTTAAAACCCTGCAGTCTTTCCTGGGTTTCTGCGGGTATTATAGACGCTTCATTGCCAACTATTCGGCGATTGTAAAACCTTTGACAGACCTTACAAAAGGCTACCTTCCCACACAACGCAACAAGAATACAACCTCACAGACGGCTAGCTACTTCAAGAGGCCTGAGCCATTTGGTGAGAGGTGGACCGCTGAATGTACGGCGGCGTTTCAAAAGATAATCCACTGTCTCACCCACGCTCCTGTCCTGGCCTATGCAGACCCGGCCAAGCCCTATATACTCCATGTGGACGCCAGCTTCGAAGGGTTGGGTGCGGTCCTCAACCAGGAGTACTCAGATGGGTTGCGCCCTGTAGCTTTTGCTAGTAGGAAACTGAGGAACTCTGAAAGAAATTACCCTGTTCATCAGCTCGAGTTTCTAGCACTGAAGTGGGCAGTGGTTGACAAATTTCATGATTACCTATATGGGGCCAAATTCACCGTCAGAACTGATAATAACCCACTGACCTATGTTCTCACAACTGCCAAGCTCAATGCCACAGGACATCGGTGGTTGGCAGCCCTGTCTACATATGATTTTGCAATAAAATATAGGCCCGGAAGAGAGAATGTGGATGCAGACCTGCTGTCCAGGAACCCAAGTGAGGAGGATGAAGGATGGATACCTCCATCAGGGGTAAAAGCCCTCTGTAGAAGACTCAATGTCATCGAGTCCCCAAGTTCCCCAAACCGGTGCTTGGACCAGCTAGGTGCATCGCCCTCTGCTATCCCAGATTTGTATGTATACCCAGTTAGGTTTGATGGAGGCCCTGTAGACCTAGTAGGCCTCATGGACAAGCAGAAAGATCAGGACACGGATGAAGTCATTGGAAGAGTGAAACAGGAGATAAGAGCCAACAACTGGCCTTGTCCCATCCAGAGCACCCATAAGGAAGCTGTCCTGTTCCAGCGAGAGGGTGGAAAATTGCACCTGCAAAATGGGCTCCTATACCGGAAGGTGGTAAAGCCGACTGGGAAAGCAATATTTCAGTTAGTGCTTCCAGAACAACACCGACGCCATGTGCTAAAGTCCTTGCACGATGATTTTGGCCATCTTGGGATTGATAAGACAACTGAGCTAGTGCGTGATAGATTTTACTGGCCCAAAATGGATGTTGAAATCGACCAGTATATCAAGACCTGTGGGAGTTGCGTGGCTCAGAAGACTTTGCCGCACAAGGCATCCCCACTGCACCAAATCACCAGTCGAGGTCCGATGCATTTGGTTTGCATTGATTTCCTGTCAATTGAACCAGACGCCCGAGGGGTAGCTAATGTCCTAGTGGTCACCGACCATTTTACTCGCTATGCTCAAGCCTTCCCCACGAGTAATCAGACTGCATCAACAGTGGCCAAAGTGCTGTTGGAGAAGTTCTTTGTCAATTATGGACTGCCTGCACGTATACATTCAGACCAAGGGTGAGACTTTGAGAGTCGGTTGATAAAGGAGCTCTTGGGCATGCTGGGAATTAAGAAATCAAGAACTACCCCTTATCACCCGCAGGGGGATCCACAGCCAGAGCGCTTCAACCGCACTCTCCTGTCCATGTTGGGTACTCTTAATCCCACAAACAAACAGAGGTGGAGTCAACAGGTAGCTTTTCTGGTGCATGCTTACAATTGCAGCCGCAATGAGGCAACCGGTTACTCCCCTTATTTCCTGATGTTCGGGAGAGAGGCCCGTCTCCCTATTGATGTGTGTTTTGGTTTGTCTAGTGGAGGAGAAGACAAGACAACTCACCACCGCTACATGGAAGAGCTAAGAAAGGAGTTGCGTCATGCTTACCACCTTGCATCTGAAGCCTCCGAGAAAAACCATCTGAAGAACAAGCGAAACTATGACAATAGAGTCCGAGTCCACAACCTGCAAGAAGGAGACCGTGTACTCATTCGAGCATTGGGAGTACCGGGAAAACACAAATTAAAAGAGAAATGGAACTTGCAGCCATATGTGATTGTTGGAAAGCTTCCTAACTTACCTGTTTACCGGGTCAAGTCTGAAGAAGGAAGAAGCATAGTAAAAACACTTCACAGAGATCATCTGCTTCCGATAGGGTTCCTGGTGAGGATGCCTGGAGTCCAGGAAGAGAAACCCCAATACCAGAGACCCAATACCAGAGCAAGGGCAACAGGTAATGAGGTGCCAATGACTCGTGAATCCGAGCATTGTGGTTCTGAGTCTGAAGAGGAGGACTCTCACTACACTTTGAGAGGGATCACAAACTCTGACTGGCCAAGTTTGCCTACTTCCTTGCAAACTCTGAACTGTGCCCAAGATGAGATCAAGGCAGTTTGGTTGGAGAGTAGTGGTGCCCCTGGTACACCTCCAAATGAAGAAGGGACTGACACTGCTCCTAGGGCAGAGGAGGAAACTGCCAGCATTGTGTTGTCATCTGAGGACCCTGTGGCGGACACAGGACTGGAAGTGGGAGACGTCCCAGTTCTTAGTGAGTCTGAAGATGGACCAGCACCTTGTAGTGACCCAGTTGTAAAAAGAGCAGTTAAGCCAGTCATCCGCTTGAGTTATGATGAACCAGGAGAGCCTACTAATAAACCACTTGTCATTCTGCATAGAGGGATGAGGATATGCATCACACCCATGCCTTCATGCGGTTCAGTGTGAGGAGAGCATGAGTAGGGAACTATCTAAAGAATCTGATATGGCAAACCCTTAGGCCTCAAAATTGATAAAGAGCAAGTCTGATGGGGACATCCAGACCTTTAAAAGGGGGAGGGTGTAGCCAGGGAATAAATCCCAGCATTAAAATAGTGTGTAATGTTCCTTTAAAACCATGTTATAGTTTGTGTGAAAAGTAGTTCCTTCAACCCGAGGAATATCAACCTATCTTGTTTGTGTTGGTAATTGTGAGCCCTGCTGCTATTGGTCAGTGAGTAGAGATGTCAGGTTTCCTCAGTGGGGATTGGGCAGGGGGCGGGATAAGAGAGATCGGGAAAAAAGAACGAGGGAAAGAGAAGGAGAGAAGATTGAGGTTCGCTCCGACACATGACCGCTGTGTGTTTTTCTCATCATAGCTATTAGTCTGCAGCTAAGTTAGCTAAGATAGAGTCTGTGTGTAATGAGAGAGTGTAATCTTACTCTCACGTTAAGTGAAGAGTTCAGTGATATACGCTTTGTTGAAAGACTGTGAGCTAAGGAGTTAGCCTGCAACTCTCCAGACTGCTAAGGGATAGCACAAATGCTAATCTTGTGCTAGTACTTCGTGGAGGGACTGTGACGCCTGGACCGAGTCAAAGACAGTTTGCTGCGTGATCGGACCAACTCGGGTGAGCTGTGGTGGTTGAGGGAGACCCTCCGTGTCTCTCTTCCAACGTCAACAGACGTCGTCGCGGCAACGAGACGGTTAACGAGCGGCTTCCGTGAGTCTCGGACGAGGTCGGGACTTTTCCCTGCATCATCGGCTGCAGGTACCGAGACTGAGAGACTGGTGGTTCAGTGGGGGTGAGTGAGCACGGCATCGGACACAGTGTCGCCAAAGTGTCACAACACCTCACAACTCGTCCACAAACAGGCCTGCAACGGGGGTTTGTTATTTTCTTTGCCGGCTGTTGTATTAATATTTTTATGTGGGCCCACACTAAATTTGAAAGTAATATTCTGTGTTCCAGAGATTCAGGGTATTATTGTTGAGTATTATTGGTTTATATTCTGCTGATACCTTTTGGAACGGGATTAACAAATGTGTATGAAGGATTGAGAGAGTCTGTGCACTTTACAGTGTGATAACATTACCTTGGTGAAATTTAAAGGGCACTTGCCTGATTTTTGGTTTTTTTACTTATTGCTGAGATTAAAGGGCAACTCTTTAATTTTTCTGAAATACTTTAACTTGGGTTACTAAAACTATAAAAGAGAGTAACATTTATGTTTATTAATTAGCCTTATTTTACCATTGCCTACATATTTTGATTGTGTGAATAAATAATTCCTTTATTTTAATTCATGATTCCCTTTGTGTCAAGTTAATAACTAGTGGTTAAAAATTAATAAATAGTGTTTAAAAGATTAAAAAGGTTGTTTAAAAGCAGAGGTGCAACACGAAAAAACACTAACATCTGGTGTCATATTCAGTTCATGATATTTGAGGAGTTCATCAGGTAAGCTGGGTTACAGGTCATAACCATTAAAGCAGCAGTACAGTTAATAGCATCAGACATAATAAAGTAAAAGAACCCTTAGTGCTGTATCTTAAAGCCAGGATACGTAGAAAGCGCTACAAGTGTTTTTAATAATGCCCTGTTTTAGGGGAGCTGCAGCACCTCTGCACCCTTCGTTCCTGCCGCCATGCTTACTGCTCTCTGTCAGCTCAGTGTCAGCTCTGTTCTCTGATGCTCTGCAGCTCATTGTACTGTGTGTTGTTAATGCGTCTGTGAATATTAGCGGTTAGCGTTATTAGAAAGCCAAACTCCTGCTGTAGCTTCAGTCATTATCCTGCTTCATGTCATGTGGAGGCGTGGCTGTGGTAGATAACAGAGCAGCAGCAGACCTGGGACCAGCTGACAATCTACTCAAGTAAAAGCATTCTGTAATAAACTACTCAGAAAAGTACAATTTATTCAAAAAAGTTACTCAAGTATATGTAATGTAAATAATAATAATGATACATTAAACGTATAGTGCTTTTCTAGATACTAAAGTCACTTAACAAAGGAAACAAAAAAGAAAGAAAATGAATCTGTGAGTAAAGGGAACATATCAGAAAGTGGAGGAGGAGAACAAACTTCTTTGGTGATTGTAAGAAGTTTTGAAGAGGTGTGTTTTGAGGGATTTGTTGAAAGTGGAGTAAATGTAATTTGTTACGAACCAACATTGCTGAGAGGAGACTTACCTGATGAGTCATTCTCTGAATCATCACGACGACGCCTTCTCTGTAGTGAATCTGCAGAAAACAAAACAAAAGTTTACATTACAGAAAGTCGACTTTTACATCACACAGAAATGATTTTGGTGCAGATTTTAATGTTTGCATCATCTTTTAAAAGTCTGTTTTCAAACAGTCAAGAATGGAGAGTGAAAAGTTGCTCTGAACGGTTTCAGTTTTACTTTCGTTGTTTTACAGAAGAATCTCAATGTTCAATGTTACACTGAGGTCGACCACCAAACATAACATTAGATCACCGTCTCACATTTAATGACACGTCATGATTTCAGCTTCATCACTACATATTAGGATTATTATAAACATCCAATTCAAACTCACTCTGCTGCCAAATGAAGCACTTTGACACCTGAGTGTTAATAATGAGCACCAACAGCTGTGAGTCACAGAGCTGATACCAGAACATGTTCAGCTCTTTGGCTTCATAACTTAATCAATTCATTCATTATCAATATGGAGTCTGATGGAATCAGGAAGCCATTAGCTTAGCTTTAGCATCAAACCCATAAACAGGGTGAAACAGTTAGCCTGGTGCTGAAGGTGTATTTCTAACTTTAGTCTGTTTCCTTCTGCTTCCAGTCTTTATGCTAAGCTAAGCTAACCACCTCCTGAGTCTAATACTGGTGATGTTATTACTTAAAGTGTTGAACTGTTAAAGGTTTCAGCCTGACCGGCTCAACAGAGACGCACGTTACTGCCTGAATAAACAGCCTCATAGTTTATAATAATGCAGCTCAGTGAGGATACAGACGTTTCATAGAGGAGAGGGGCGAATATAACGCTGATCTTCCTGTTGGTCACAGAGACCCTGACTGACAAATCACAGAGTTGTAGAGAAATCTTACGCTTCATGATCAACAACAGTGTTTAAGTCCTGTGGACACTTCTGTCCCTCTTTCCTGCTCGTCCACATATGAGCTCTCTCTCTCTCTCTGTCTCTGCTACAAGTCTGATCACTCCTATCGATCAGTGTTTTTAATAATGCCTTGTTTTAGGGGAGCTGCAGCACCTCTGCACCCTTCGTTCCTGCCGCCATGCTTACTGCTCTCTGTCAGCTCAGTGTCAGCTCTGTTCTCTGATGCTCTGCAGCTCATTGTACTGTGTGTTGTTAATGCGTCTGTGAATATTAGCGGTTAGCGTTATTAGAAAGCCAAACTCCTGCTGTAGCTTCAGTCATTATCCTGCTTCATGTCATGTGGAGGCGTGGCTGTGGTAGATAACAGAGCAGCAGCAGACCTGGGACCAGCTGACAATCTACTCAAGTAAAAGTATTCTGTAATAAACTACTCAGAAAAGTACAATTTATTCAAAAAAGTGACTCAAGTATATGTAATGTAAATAATAATAATGATACATTAAACGTATAGTGCTTTTCTAGATACTAAAGTCACTTAACAAAGGAAACAACAAAAAAAGAAAATGAATCTGTGAGTAAAGGGAACATATCAGAAAGTGGAGGAGGAGAACAAACTTCTCTGGTGATTGTAAGAAGTTTTGAAGAGGTTTGTTTTGAGGGATTTGTTGAAAGTGGAGTAAATGTAATTTGTTACGAACCAACATTGCTGAGAGGAGACTTGCGTGGCTTCTTTACATCATCATCATCAGGAGGCTTTTTGCACAGACCATAACCTGTAAAAAACATCAGTTTTACTTTCATTGTTTTACAGAAGAATCTCAATGTTCAATGTTTCACTGAGGTCGACCACCAAACATAACATTAGATCACCGTCTCACATTTAATGACACGTCATGATTTCAGCTTCATCACTACATATTAGGATTATTATAAACATCCAATTCAAACTCACTCTGCTGCCAAATGAAGCACTTTGACACCTGAGTGTTAATAATGAGCACCAACAGCTGTGAGTCACAGAGCTGATACCAGAACATGTTCAGCTCTTTGGCTTCATAACTTAATCAATTCATTCATTATCAATATGGAGTCTGATGGGATCAGGAAGCCATTAGCCGAGCTTTAGCATCAAACCCATAAACAGGGTGAAACAGTTAGCCTGGTGCTGAAGGTGTATTTCTAACTTTAGTCTGTTTCCTTCTGCTTCCAGTCTTTATGCTAAGCTAAGCTAACTGCCTCCTGAGTCTAACACTGGTAAGGGTTTGACTTAAAGTGTTGAACTGTCCCTTTAAAGGTTACAGCCTGACATATTCAGACCTACAACATTCAAACCAGAAGTGTTAAAGCTTCAGATCTGGAAAACGAGTCCAGTGCGTCTGTTTTAAGTCCGTTTCTGCAGTCAGATGTCTTTTACCAAACCATTTTGAGAGTTAATCCAAAGCATCATTCATTAAATGATAAACTGGATTAAAGGAGCATTCTGTAGTTTTGTGAAAGACTTTTAATCAGAAGAGAAAGATCTTCATTGACTGATTTGTTTTCATGACTGAATAAACAATTTCATACTGTTTTACTTTGTTTATATGTGGCGGACCCTGCCACCTTTGTAGCTTCAAACAGTGTTCTTGGACCTTATTCTCCTCTGAGAGCAGCTTCTTTATTCACTTATGGAAATAATACATATTTCTGTGTTTGTATTATTAACTCATTAATATTATAAATACTAAAATTCTGAGTTTGAATTTCTTCCTCAAAACGACATAGTTTATACATAGCTTCAGGATGTAGAGCCTCCACTTTCAGATGTTCACTTGTGAACTATACGAAGAACATGAGTGAGTGATGTTCAGAGGTCTGTCTGATGGAAGTTAAGTGAATTAAGTGATAAACTATAATTTAATCAGTCAGTATTAGAACCAGAGGCCTCATGTAAATAAACAGGAGGGTTCAAATCTGAGGAGACAGAAACAAACTGTCTGGACGTGATCGTATCACACAATGTATCTGTAATGTTGATGTCTGCACATGATGGATATGTTGGTGTAATACATGATATAAACTTACATCTACGGCCCATTACAGCAGCAACCAGAAGTAAACCAACACCAAGGACTATGGCTGCCAACCTCCACAGATACACTTCTATGGATAAGTCTGAAACACATCACAAGAAGTTAATGTAAAACTCAAAATGTTGCTGCATATCATGTACATAAAAAAAATAAATGTAAATTTAATAACACGTGAACAATGAAAGTTCGTTGATGACGAAACCATCAGGAAAGAAATCTCACCATTTAACTTCTCATAGGTCTCAGCATGTATCTGATGGCTAATGTCCTCCTGTGTGGCTACACAGCGGTAGTGTCCTGTCTTGGTCACAGTTGTCTTGAGGGTAACGTAGTAACGACCTCCTCTCTCTGAGACCTGAGGCTCCTCAGCAGGAAGGATGTTTCCAGTGCTGTCCTGCCACTCGACTTTAGGTTTTGGAAAAGCTCCTTGAACTTCACACTGCAGCAGCAGCGACAAGTCCTTTGTGACATAAAGTGAGGTGATGACAGGCTTTGATGCACCTGTGAACACAATATAAACAAAATCTTATTAAGGGCAGCACAGCATTTACTACTGGACTGTGAGATATCAAGTATAACTAAGGCTCTAGTGATGTAATCATGTTGCTTTTATCCCGTCACTGACTGAAACACTGTGTTTAAGAGAGAAGACAGGAGAGAAGCAGAAGGATCATCTCACCAAACTCTGATCAAACTGTCTGAACCCGATGGTTCAACTATGAACCAAGAGTCTGTCACTACTCTGCCCATTGCTGCCTAAAATGCTTTCAGAAACATATTGTAGTGACTGTTTAGATGTAACACAGTCATGGTCAACACTTTACATCCACTTGTAAAGAACATGTTCATCATGGCAGCCTTCAGCTCCAATGATTTCTACAGCTCTCATGTTTCTGTGATGAATAAGTGGAACACAAACTACTTTGTCACTAAAAACATTCATGAAGTTTGGTTCAAAACTGAATTTATTATCGGTCTTGAAAATGTGACCAAATCTGCTGGATCATAAATATACATACAGTAACTTGAACAATCAGTTGTGGTGATTATAGAAAGTTGTTTGAATCAAATGTTCTTTGTAGCATCTTAACTTCTTCTGAGTGATTCTGATTGACAACAGCTGGTGACTTTTCTGGACTTGTTTGATGCAGCCATTAGACTCAGTGACAAACACTACAATGGGAAAGTCTAAAGAGCTCAGTATTGATCTGAAAGAGCTCATTATTGATTTGAAAAAGTCAGGAAAGTCACTTGGAGCCATTTCAAAGCAGAGTTGTTTGGCCACAATGAGCAGCAACATGTTTGGAGGAGAGACGGTGAAGCCTTTAACCTAAGAACACCAAACCTACTGTCCAGCATGGTGCTGGTAGTGTTCTGCTGTGAGGCTGTTCTGCTGTCAGTGGATCTGCTGCTCTAAAGAAAGTAAATGGAATAATGAAGAAGGAGGATCATCTCCAAATTCTTCTAGAAAACCTAAAATCATCAACCAGAAGATTTGGCTCTTAGGTGCAGTTGGGTGATCCAACAGGACAATGATCCCAAACACACATCACAAGTTGTAAATGACTGGATAACTCAGGAACATGTGGACTGTACTGAAGAAACAAGTCAGAGCCAGGAAGCCAACACATTTAGTTGAACTTCACCGATTCTGTCAAGAGGAGGGGTTAAAATTCAGCCAGAAGCTTGTGGACAGTGTTGGGGAAGTTACTGAAAAAAAGTAATCCATTACACATTACTAGTTACTTTTTTAAAAAGTAATGCCTTACTTTACTTTATTTACGCTGCTTAAAGTAATTAGTTACACTACTAGTTACATTACTTTTGGATTACTCCATGTCATCACCTGAGATGCACCATACCTTAATTGCCAATTAACACTATAAAATGAAACAAGATGCCTAAATCAGCATGAATCTTTTCTAATTTTTGCTCAAAGTCAAGCCTGATTTGTTGGTGTCGGACTCGGCAGCATCTTCAGCATCACTCTCGGTCTGATCTTTAGCAGCCACTAGCTTCATGCTAGCATGTTGCCGCTGCAGGTGCTTGGTCAGGTTGGAGGTTTTGTTGTATAGCTGTTTCTGCCCCGGGCACAGCTTACATTTCACAGTCAAATTTTTTTCTTTTCTTTCTACAAGTTCGAAGTAGTGGCCAAATTTCGATCTCTCAAATGATGATGTTTCCATTCTGTCGCCTCTGCTCTCCTTCCTCGTCTTCTTCGTCTTTCACTCATCTTCTGCTCCTGCTCGAGTCACGTCCACACTATGGTCACGTCTACATGTCACGTGACGTGACGTGCGTCCTCCCGTAAATAAGCGCAAGTAACGAGATCATTTTTGATTTGTAACTGTAATGTGATTACTGACGTTATCAACAGTAATGCCGTACATTACTGCGTTACAGACAAATGTAATCTGATTACAGTAATGCGCCAACACTGCTTGTGGATGACTCTCAAAAGTATGTGATTAAGGGGGAAAATGGCCAAGAAACATTTAAACAAATATTAGAATAACTGTATGTATATTTTTGATCCAGCAGATTTGGTCACATTTTCAGAAGACCTACAATAAATTAATTATTGAACCAAACGTCATGAATGTTTTTAGTGACAAAGTAGTTTGTGTTCCACTTATTCATCACAGAAACACGAGAGCTGTAGAAATCATTGGAGCTGAAGGCTGCCATGATGAACATGTTCTTTACAAGTGGATGTAAAGTGTTGACCATGACTGTGTTACATCTAAACAGTCACTACATTAAAACCAGTGACAGGTGACGTGAATAACATTGATCATCTCATCACAATGTGATGTTCTGCTGGGAAACCTTGGGTGCTGGCATTCATGTGAATGCCACTTGACACGCACCACCCATCCAAACACTGTTGTGGACCAAGTACACCCCTCATCACAACAACACTACCCGATGGCAGTGGCCCCCCAGCAGGACAATGTGCCCTGACACACCGCAAACACTGCTCAGGAACAGCTTTATGTTTCTCTCTTCTTTTTAATGTATAATATTTTAACAGTATACAGCAATGGGATGTGCAATGGGGACCACATGAATTTCCCACTTGTGGGATAATAAAGTTTACTTTGACCTTGACCTTGATCGAGCATCTGTAAGACGTGTTGGAGCAGGTTTGATCCATGGAGGCACCACCCACCAACATACAGGACCCAGATGATCCACTATAAAACGCCCTGGTGCCAGACACCACAGGACACCCTCAGAGGTCTGAAGTCCATGTCTTGACAGGTCAGAGCTGTTTTGGCTGCACAAGGGGAACCTTCACAATATTAGGCAGGTGGTCATAATGTTATACCTGATTGGTGTATGTTGTTTGCAACCAGCCGGCCATCATACTGTTTCCTGCTTCAAAATGGACTCCGAACTAGAACTTGCAGTACTTCACCCATCAGTGGCAGTATTTGTGCCCTCTGTCTCTGTTTCCTCTGGTCATGTAGCAACAATTTAAAAACTAAATTTCCATCTTTCTGCAGCAGAGACAGCCCAGTTTTACACAAGGGTCATCTTTCAAGCAGTGAAGTATTTCTTTAACTACATACCAGCATTTTTAGCCTCTTTTGAGGTGATCACCTCGTGAGATTTCAGAGGAGACTTTTCCCGTGAGTTTCTAGAAACAAAACAGATCTAATAGCAGCAACTCAATTCCTCCAATGGGAAAAGTAACCGTAGCCTTCACTCAACTTTTACAGTCGGAGTTGCCCCAAAAGCCTGACGTTGCAGTAGAGGTGCAGCTGCCTGCTGAGGCCATCTACAGGACCAATTCCCAACTTTTGGTGTGTTACACAGTAACATCGAAACCAAACTCGTTTCTTAGCCAAAGAGATCGTCTCTTCCTCTCAGGGGAATAGGAAACAGCAGTACATCAGGAAAGCAGTCCAACATTTCTGCCTGGCGATTGTTATTAGTGCTGATGTCTTCACCTAATCCTGCCCTGACTGCACAGTCTGCAGGTCTGCATGTAATAAGATGTGAAAGACAGCGACTACCTCATTCTGCTTCTTTACAAGGAACGTAACCAGAAGATCAGCTTTGTTTTGACCATAGTTTCATCTAATCAGAGAAAAGTTTATTTTCAATAATTAAATTGACTTTTTGTCAGAAAAGGCTGATCACCACTGACCAAACATGACCACTTTCTACTTTATGTCATTGTAAACTGAAAATCTTTGGGTTTGGAGAAAAAGGCACATTGGATCATGGTGTATTTACAGTCTGATGTTAACAGTCACAACAGCAGCTGGACTGAACAACATCAAGTAGATCAGACTGAACTTTGTGTTTGTGTCTCAACAGCTGATAAACACTGCAGATGTAGAGATCAGTAACATTATAATCATGCATGTGTGTCTGTAGTGAGGATTCAGAAAGTTCTCAGTTATTAATCTGACACATTTTTAGCAGAAGGTTAAAATGCTTCTGATGTTACATCTAATAAAATAATTGTGGAGACTTTTATGACTAAAGAACCAAATGAAAGCTGATTCACTGAAGCGATCAGCTGACATGATGTCTGTTAACCTGCAGCTGCTGGTTGTCCCTCTGCTCATGTCAACCTGCTGCACTGTGAGAACAACACGTCTACATGGAGTCACTGTATCAAAACCTTTGAGTGATACTGAGGCACAGAGAGTTGTAGCACACCTGACAGGTGCAGAGATCAGTGACATCATCACTCACCTGGGATTTCTCCTGATCGGTCTTTCAAGAGCCGTTCTGAAAGATAAATGAGAACATTATTTTTTGCACAATGAATGGGTGAGATTATGAACTTGTTACATGTTATTAATGGATTCATTTTTCAGTGCATCAAAGGCCACATATTTAATGAGGGAGCTGCATGTTTAAACTATCATCTGACAACTGAGTGGGTTTTTGTATCCTAACATGTTTTAAGTTCTACGTACTCTCTGACTCCCCAAGCCTGCCTGTCATACAGCACATTAACTGTTTAATGAAAGCACTCACCAACAACAAGCTCAATGATGAATGTTTGTCTCGGCTGAAGACGTGGAAAAATGCAGCTGTAGTTCCCGCTGTCGGCCATCTTTGTATTCTGGATCTTTATGGAGGCGTTGCCGTTCTTCAGTTGATCTTGAAAATGTGAGACTCGACCTTTGAACTGCTGATCTTGACCTGTGAAGCCGTTATTGTAATGAATGCCTGAATCATACATGAACACCTCCTTCTGAAAATCTTTCTTCCAGAAAAAGACCTCTCCTGTGATGTCCTCCTTGGTGCTGATCAAACAGGGTAAAACAGCATCACTGTCTTCTTTCATGACCACTTTGACACCTGGACCTGAAAAATAAAGTAAATGTAATCATTATGTTCAACGGAGCCGTCAGGTGAAAACATTTGCTCTGAAACACCAGTTTACATCATGGTAGTTAGTAACCAAATGATTTATGGCTTTAAGTTTTCCTCCACATCACACCTCCTGAAATATTCTCCCTCAGGAGACAGCTTTGATAAATCAGTTTGTGTTATTTCAGTGATGACATCATCAAACCTGGATGACCTGGATATGAAAACTGTGTTTTGAACCTTTGAAGAGAGATATTTTCTGATGTGTTTGGAGCTGCTTCTGACCTGCTGCACTACTTAATTTAGAGGGCACTTAATTTTATTGGTCTGAGAAGACTCTCAATGACAGTCTGTCACTTGATGTTTCCAACTGTATCTTTTATTACTAAGTTTGACTAACTATTCACATAACTGATCGTTCATATTCAAAGCCACAATTTTTAAAATCTAAATTACAGGCAGAAGTTATTTATTAATTATTAGTTTTTTCTTTTATACATTAATTAATTTTGCTTTTTGTCGGATTGTTATATTTTTTTATTTATTTGTTGGTTTATTAATTGATTAGTTCATTATTGACAGACTGACCTGTTGACTGTGAACTCACCTTCTTCGCTTTTATTTTGAAATCAGTTGTTACCGTAATGCCTAGTATATGAACGAATCGCAAATAAACATGGGCGCTGGATGGAGCGCAGTCAGACGGAAGTGAAACTAAGTAGAAGGAAGATTAAAGTTGAAAAGAACAAAAGGTGATTGAATTAGTTCGTGAGTCGAAACAGAAAACACGGTGGAGAATTAAGCAGAATTAAAATAATGAATAACGTAGCGACCAGACACACGGTGGTGCCTCCTATAACACATGTAGCTGTTATGCTACGCTACAGTGGAAGTTACAGGTCGTGACGTACTAGTAAATATCAACTTTCTTACCGGTTCGTCCAAGTGTTGTTACACACAGAGTCAGCAGACAAACACAAAGATCCAGAGATGTCCTCATGTTGAAGCTGAAGGCAGAGGACGAACTTCACACCAGAACCACTTCTTCATGTTTTCTCGAGAAGCCAACCTGCCGCTAACTGTCGTTAAAGAGACATTTATAGTCCAACGCCCCAAATAAAGTTCTAGCGGACAGCAGCTGAACAGCACCAGGTCCAGTATAACGTTAATCCATCCGTGAATACGTGAATATTCAGTAAATATGCGTGAGAAGGCCTCGGCACGCTGACAAGTTTACCAGCCGATAACTTCCTTGTTCTAAATGAAGGTGATTCGGTGCTGCGCAGGTAACTGGGCGTGGTCACAAACTGACGTGCTGCATGACGTCACGTTGAGGCGGAGCTGGTGTTTCCTTATAGAAACTGTCTGTGCAGTGAGCTCTGTAGTTATTATTACTACATCTACACGTCACCTCATTATTTTAAAACTAATGCAAAGTGTGGTTCACCAAGAAACTGACTGAGTCTACAATTTAAAATATTTATTCCTGTCTCATAATAAATCAGACTGTGATCCTGTGTCTGCCTGCTGATCCCTGAGTCCAAGGACATGCGTTTATTTAAAGATCTAGACTGTTTCACTGATCTATTAACGTTATTTGGACATTTTGTTGAAAGTAACTAACAGATTAATGTAGTTCTGTGTCGTGTTTATGTAGTTCTGTGTGGTATTAATGTAGTTCTGTGTAGTGTTAGTGTAGTTCTGTGTGGTATTAATGGAGTTCTGTGTAGTGTTAATGTAGTTCTGTGTAGTATTAATGTTGTTCTGTGTAGTATTCATGTAGTTCTGTGTAGTATTAATGTAGTTCTGTGTAGTGTTAATGTAGTTCTGTGTAGTGTTAGTGTAGTTCTGTGTAGTATTAATGGAGTTCTGTGTAGTGTTAATGTAGTTCTGTGTAGTATTAATGGAGTTCTGTGTAGTATTAATGGAGTTCTGTGTAGTGTTAGTGTAGTTCTGTGTAGTATTAATGGAGTTCTGTGTAGTATTAGTGTAGTTCTGTGTAGTATTAATGTAGTTCTGTGTGGTATTAATGTAGTTCTGTGTAGTATTAATGTAGTTCTGTGTGGTATTAATGTAGTTCTGTGTAGTATTAATGGAGTTCTGTGTAGTGTTAATGTAGTTCTGTGTAGTATTAATGTAGTTCTGTGTAGTATTAATGGAGTTCTGTGTAGTATTAATGGAGTTCTGTGTAGTATTAATGGAGTTCTGTGTAGTGTTAGTGTAGTTCTGTGTAGTATTCATGTAGTTCTGTGTAGTATTAATGTAGTTCTGTGTAGTGTTAATGTAGTTCTGTGTAGTGTTAATGTAGTTCTGTGTGATATTAATGTAGTTCTGTGTAGTATTAATGTAGTTCTGTGTAGTATTAATGTAGTTCTGTGTAGTATTAATGTAGTTCTGTGTAGTGTTAATGTAGTTCTGTGTAGTATTAATGTAGTTCTGTGTGATATTAATGTAGTTCTGTGTGGTATTAATGTAGTTCTGTGTAGTACTAATATAGTTCTGTGTGGTATTAATGTAGTTCTGTGTAGTATTAATGTAGTTCTGTGTGATATTAATGTAGTTCTGTGTAGTATTAATGTAGTTCTGTGTGATATTTATGTAGTTCTGTGTAGTGTTAATGTAGTTCTGTGTGGTATTAATGTAGTTCTGTGTGATATTAATGTAGTTCTGTGTGGTATTAATGTAGTTCTGTGTGATATTTATGTAGTTCTGTGTAGTGTTAATGTAGTTCTGTGTAGTGTTAATGTAGTTCTGTGTAGTATTTATGTAGTTCTGTGTGGTGTTAATGTAGTTCTGTGTAGTACTAATGCAGTTCTGTGTGGTGTTAATGTAGTTCTGTAGTGTTAATGTAGTTATGTGTAGTACTAATGTAGTTCTGTGTGGTGTTAATGTAGTTCTGTGTAGTACTAATGCAGTTCTGTGTGGTGTTAATGTAGTTCTGTAGTGTTAATGTAGTTATGTGTAGTACTAATGTAGTTATGTGTAGTACTAATGTAGTTCTGTGTAGTATTAATGTAGTTCTGTAGTGTTAATGTAGTTCTGTAGTGTTAATGTAGTTATGTGTAGTACTAATGTAGTTCTGTAGTGTTAATGTAGTTATGTGTAGTACTAATTTAGTTCTGTGTGGTGTTAATGTAGTTCTGTAGTGTTAATGTAGTTCTGTGTAGTACTAATGTAGTTCTGTAGTGTTAATGTAGTTCTGTGTAGTACAAATGTAGGTCTGTGTAGTACAAATGTAGGTCTGTGTAGTATAGACAATAAAGTTTATCCATCCATCCAAAGTTAAAGGAATTAAAAAAGCCGCCTGAGAGTTGAGTGATCCATGAATAATTCTGGACGTCACTGACAGCAAGTCAGGTTCTTTAAGTTGATGGCGAGCCAACCGAGCCTGGGCAGAATTTAAGATCCTACAGCCAATGACAACCGACCCGACCACCCCCCGCCAGGATGGTAGGATAGTGAAGTGTATGGGCTGTCGTCCTCAAAAGGTGTCGGCGTGTAGTATGTTGATAAAAGATTCTACGGAGGCAAGGCTGGGTGGATTTGACAGAGCAATCTTTATTGAAACAGATCTCAAGCCAGCGTCCGAACCAGAGTGTGGCCACTCCCTGGTATTCTCAAATCTCGGCAAAGTGATGCCCAAAATGCTTTGCCCTCTGCTCTATCAGAACTCCTCTCTGACCCTCAGTCTTAGGAGATCAACCAAAATCACCCCCGTTCTCTAGTGTGCAGGTCCTTTTTAGAGTTCATTTGCTCATGCCCGCCTGTTTCCTCTAATTGTTTACTTTTGGGACACTGAGGGCCCCTCTATCCTGTGGGAAAAGAATAGGTCTGCATAACACCTCTCTCTCCAGGGAATATGTGTACGTGGAGGTGTGTGTGTGACTATATTGATGCTATCTGAAGTTGACCTGCTAGTCTCTCTATACTTAGATGAAAATGTATACATTGAATCAATCTTGAACCTCTGAACTGGTCAGTCCTAAGTGTGGGCCCCTTCCTTTAGCTATTCTCTGACGCACACTACAGGACTAATATGTTGTTCTCCTGGACATGAGACCTCTACCTTGTCCCCTTCCCACATATACTTAAAGGGAAGCATCTGGTCCTGTCCCATTCTGTCCTGCCACTCAGAGCTCAGGAGGTATAAGAAACACTCAGACACTACAATAGCCAGCGTCAACTGTACAAGGACCGCACGTTGTGGACCAAAGAAAGTTACTCATTGATCATCACTCTTTGATTGATTTATCACTGACCTCTGTTGTCTCACTACAACAACAATAAGTAAATTGTCAACCGATGGAAAACACTGCGCTGTGGTGTTAATGAGCTGCCTTAAATGGTGATGTGTATTTTTCTAAACCACTCTGTCAGTCTGACCAACAACTGATCCAAGTTTCACAAAGCTCTTTTTTTTGCCGTCACCAGCTGCCACTGACACACACGTACACCTCAACAATAGATGTAACGTTCTCAAAGAGGTGAGTTAGGAGCCTTCTGTGGAGCAGCTTCATAATCGTTTCCCTGCCGGCGAGGACCTGCAGAAAACACAAGAGGATATTACATTGAATCAACTTTTATATCACACAGAACAGATTTTGGCGGCCAACAAAAGATTTGAATGTTTGTTTCATCTTTTAAAAGTCCGTTTTCAAACGATGAAATGTTGGTCTGAATAGTTTCAGTGAGTTTTAAAGTTGAATGTTACTCTGAACTCAACCACCAAACATAAAACCTAAACCCGTGAAATAACTGTCTCATATTTAACAATGAAACAGAATAATGATGAACATCCAATGAAGACCAATGCTCACTGTGAGCAAACACGGCTGTGAGTCACAGCTGACGGTTCCACATCCATGAAAACTGCTCAGTTTGAGTTTTTCTGCCACCATTTGCCCTCTGAGGTCTCCATAGCAACCAGGACTGTTGGAATAAATGTTGTGCATCAAATATAATTTGAACAGTAAAAAAATCAACACTAATCAAATGCTTAAATTACTATTCTGATGTCTATGTTTTATTTTTTAAAAGCTGTTTTATAAATGTGGTGACTAACGTGAGTGTTTCTCGCCCTGCTCGTCTCGGGCTCTGTGTCTGTAGTTTTATTCTGGCAGAGTGCTGCGAGCCTCTCTGCTGTCAGAGAAGGGAGAAACTGAACGTGGGTTTTGAGTGATATTAGCTGGTAGCTAACTTCATGCTATCCTAATAGATGGGTAGCTACACAGCTAACAACATTCAGTGTCCGGCCCATCTGCTCCCACAAATGGGATTGTTTCTGGGTTCCTTAACTTTAAACTTGAATGCTTTTGTCACATCTGATGAACAATAAAGTTTTCTGAATCAAATTCTCACATTCAGTGTGTTAACATTAACCTCCAACATGAAAATATCTAAAAAGCTCAAAGATGCCTCCCTCCTCATCAACGGGCTCCTCAGTGCCTCAGCTCAATTATTACCTATGAAGAAAGTATCACCTGTTGGTAATTCCAGGTGTTTACTGGTGATGTTGGAGCGCCCTCTGGTGGTCAGGAAGTTAAACAACCACATACTGATAGTAGCACTGGCAATGCTTATTAAGCCTGTGTATACAGTGTAGGCAGGTTTACATAGTGAATATTAATGATAAGATACATTTGAGCATTAAAATGTCAGATATAATCCAATAATAACCAGAACTTAAATGTGAGTGGGATTACAGGAGGATGCTGACAGCACTGATAGAAACCACAGAATGTTTGACTTGATAAATTCATGTGTTATAAATATGATGGTTGATTTAATTTAAAGTCAGTTCAGTGATAACTTAATCTACTAATTTCAGCCATAAACATAAACTCGTATTACTTGATTACTGAGCTGTTAAAGGGAATGATCACTCTGTAGTTTATTGATTTAGTAAGAACAGATACACCTAGTTGAAGGTTTACTATCTGGAAACATAAACCAGATGAAATAAGCAAACTGCAGCAAAGCTTTGCATCAAACTGATGTTTTAATCTACATCAAATATATAATTTAAAGAATTAAATAAACATCCATAGTCATCAGTCCACGTAGACAAAGATTAAACATCCTGTCCTCGTCCTCTCTGCTCTCCAAAACCTTCTGTAAAGGATCACTTTACAGCTCTTCACAACAAATCTCCAAATTGAGACTCTGAATTATAATCATGTCTGTGTGTTAAGTATGGAGCTGGAGTTATAAAGCCATTAGCTTAGCGAAAGCATAAAAACTGTCGACATAGTGAAACAGTTAGCCTGGTGCTCGTACTGTAGGCATTTTTTATTTTTTTTATTTTTTTTACATCTGACCATATCCTCTTGCTTCCAGTCTTTATGCTAAGCTAAGCTAACCACCTCCTGAACTCAACTCCATCCTTAACAGACAGACGTGTAAAAATATTCTCATGACATTATTCAAAGTATTGCTTTTATTTTAATGCTTTTATTGTAAACAAACCGGCCCTGCCATTGTAAACAAACACCTTCAGACTCACTTAAAAAATACATAAAAGTGCCTCCTCTTGAAAAGAAATGTGTCCCTAACCCTTTTTGATAAAACGCTTTTGTAAACATAAATGGAACATGTCAGATTGCATTCCATTACAACAACAGGGATTGATAAACATAACTTTCATTTAACACATTAAGAGGCAGAAACTTCGCAGAGCCTAGTTGATAAAATGCACCGTCAAACTCATGTAGGGCTGCATGGTTCGGCTGGACCATAGATAGATAGATATACTTTATTGATCCCAAGCTGGGAAGTTAAAGTGTAGCAGCAGCATTACACACAACATTTTCATACAGAGACTGTATGTTATGACCAGAGTTTTAGCTGTTGTTGTAAAATGTGTTGGCATGTGGCAGGAAAGATTTCCTGTATCTGTCCCTTCGACAGCGGAGCTGAAGCAGCCTGTGAGAGAAGGTACTCCGCTGTCTGTCTACTGTGTGGTGGAGAGGGTGCTGATCATTGTCCATGATGGATAAAAGTTTCTTCAGCATTCTCCTCTCCACCACTGTCTCAAAAGAGTCCAGCCTGAGACCGAGTACAGAGCCAGCCTTCTTGATGATTTTATCAAGTCTGTTAGTGTCGCTGGCTCTGATGTTACTGCCCCAACACACAGCAGCAAAGAAAATGGCGCCGGCAACAACAGACTGGTAGAAGATCTCCAACATCTTGCTGCACATGTTGAAGGCTCTCAGCTTCCTCAGGAAATATCGGTATTAGTTTTCCAGTCCAGTCTGTTGTCGATCACCACTCCCAGGTACTTGTAGTCGTCCACCTCTTCCACCACCTCCCCCCTGATCCGTAGTGGCTGTGAAGGCATCTTCTTCCTCCTGAAGTCAATCACCATCTCTCTGGTCTTGACGACATTCAGCCTCAGGTGATTCTGTTCGGACCACTCAACAAAGTTGTCCACCAGTGTCCTGTGCTCCCCCTCCTCTCCCTCTCTTACACACCCGACTACAGCTGAGTCGTCAGAAAAAATCTGCAGGTAACACGACTCAGAGTTGTACTGAAAGTCAGTGGTGTATAAGGTGAAGAGGAAGGGAGAAAGCACAGTTCCCTGTGGAGCTCCTGTATCACTGACCACCACATCAGACAGGACACTGCCCAGACGGACAAACTGTGGCCTGCCTGTCAGGTAGTCAGTAATCCAGGAGATCCATGCGTCGTAAACACCCATCACCTGCAGCTTCTCACCCAGTAGCAGAGGTTGAATGGTGGTGAAAGCACTGGAGAAATCAAAGAATGTGATCCTCACAGTGCCTCCTCCACCACAGGTCTACTGCAGTGGAGTAAAACGACTCCAGCTCTCTAGCCATCTTTTCACGTGTACATTCGTACAGGTTTCAGCACGTGGATGAACCCCGGCTTTTCCACTGAATATATCGGCACCATATGCAACATGACTGCATCTGTAAAAGCTGTCCACTGGGCCCCTTTCTTGTCTTACGGGACACGATGAGAAAATGATTTCACTAATGTTGGCTGTTTTTTAGCGGGTGTTTGTGGGCTGCTGAGGTCTTGTGCATCTCATAATGAACATTTGTCCAGATCTGCTGCATGCTTCTGTTTGACATGCTGAAACAAATTGGTCGTGCTGCTTCCTTTAGTTGCAACAGCCTTTAAACAAACTTTGCAGCAGACCGGGGTTTGTTCGAGGTCTGACACCGCACAACCAAACTAGTTCCCAACTACTGACGAGACTGTGCCTTTTTTTGGGAACAAACTCTTTGCTTGCTGCCATGTTGGTGTGTTTGTCTCTCTGTGGGAAGTAAATGCGGGCGGAGGCCACTATGAACTACAGGAGTCCAGGGGGAGCGGCGGCGGAGGAAGATGAAGAGGAAACCACTTTTCATTGTTAAAGGTCTTTCTAAACCACAAACTCAAATTAATCAATAATATTGATTTATCGTCCAGCCCTAGCTAAAGATATTTGGTAAAGATATTTCTCAGAGTGTAGAAACTCCTTTAAGGGTTACAGCCTGATGTATTCAGGCCAACAACAGTGTTGGGCCAATGGGCCATCATCCATCGCTGGCTGATGGTCATCGACTACTGAGCTGTTTACCATCGTAACATCATGATTAAAAGGTGTCCCACCAGAGAGTACAAAACTTAGTGTTTCCCCTCAGAGTTGCCATAAGGCACGAAAAATATGAGTGAGTGACATTCAGAGGTCTGTCTGATGGAGCTTAATCAATAGTGTTAGGCAATGATTCATGAGTGTATTTCATTTTCTTTTCATGTCATCAGTCAGTATTAGAACCAGAGGCCTCATGTAAATAAGCAGAAGGGTTCAAATCTGAGGAGACAGAAACAAACTGTCTGGACATGATTGTATCACACAATGTATCTGTAATGTTGATGTCTGCACATGATGTGTTGATATATATTGATACGATACATGACATTAACTTACGTTGATTACAGGTTACTGTGATGCTCTTTGTAGCTACAAGCACAGCAACAACTGCAGCAAGAACTGCAGCAAGAAGTACAGCTCCTATAACGATTCCACCAACCAGCCATCCAATGACCTCTGGATTACATTTCTCTGAATCACATCACAAAGGGTTCACGTAAAACTCAACATGTTACTGATTATCATGTCCAACACACCAGTGTTTCCCATACATTAATTTATTTGTGGCAGTCCACCACAATATCAACATTGGCTGCCACATATTGATTTTCTATTTTTGGAGCCACGCTTTCTGTTCTCACTCACTCAAAACAGTGCACCTGTCAGTGAATAGCATGATGTTATATACTCTGATACAGTGGATGGCGGTGAGGTTTTTAATCCACCGGTAAAACCAATGAAGAAGTGGAGGACTATTTAACGCAGTTGGCTTATCGTGACTTCCTCTGCAGAGAAGATGGCTGGCCTCTAGTGGTGTGCAATACTGCAAGATTTGGTATTGATCCGATACCAAGTAAATACAGGGCTAGTATCACTGATACTGATACTTTTTAATAATTAAGGTGGATGCATCATCAAATTGCTAAATCTGAATGACATTTAAGTGTTTTACTGCTCTTGGGGAATCGGCCAAGTGAAATAATAAAATAATTAAGTCTGTAGCACATCTATATAAATATAGTAATCATACGGTATCCCTTTCACAGTTAACACAAAAGGGTAATTATATTCAATCAAATCTGAGCCATATTATATTGAGCCCAGCTCACATCTACAAGGGGGATATTTTTCCCTTTTCTCCTTGTTGTCTTTTCCCCGCAGGTTTTTCAGTGCTGCGGTTTTGTTTCATTAGTTTGTTATTTTAGTTTGGGTTGGAGATCACCGGTAGTCCAGTTTTCGGTTTCCTTTGGCTCACTTAGGGTTAGATTACTTTGTTTTTTTCCTTTTTGATAGTTTAGAGGGGATAGCTGGGTGCGACAACCCACCGCGTGGCTGGCTCAGGATCTCCATCCTCTTCTGGTTGGTATTTTGTTTGAGCTTCTTTGATTTAAAATAAACTTTGGTTCAACTGTTCATCTGGTGCCTGAGTGTCCTTTTAAATATGATACGCCCTCTCTGCGAGCCTTTATGTTAGAGGGCCCGTAACAATAGAAAAAATATATATTAAAAAACAAACAAAAGAATCAAAAGGAGCACTTCAGTACACATTTATTTTATTTAGAGGAGCAGTATGTAATTTTTGCTCATGAACGTTTCTTCAGTGCTCCTTTAATATGATCGGTCTGAAGTTTGTCTGTCAATATTTCAGAGGGTGAACTCGTCTTTCTAGATGCAGTAAAATAGATGTCAGGTGTCACAGGGTTGCCAGGTCTGTTTTACAAAACCAACTCACCAGAACTCAAAATATGCCCTCACCAAACCATACACACTGCTTTTAAAGTCCAACAGTATCACTATTATTGATAAATGTGTGATAATATCTACAAAGTAACACCATAAATGTTGTTTACCAGCATTAATAGAAGTTTTCCCTCGACACTTCTTCAGAATTGTCCTTAAATAAAATACTTGAGCTCCACTGTGGTGGTTTCTCTTCACTTCTCACATGGTTTCATTTAAGCAACTGCTTCAATCCAGAAGCTCAAATTGTTCAGTGTGTCACAAAAAAGCATCGATCAGAAAACAGATTTCTGTGTCAGAACTTTGTTTTTTCTTATTTCCTCTCTTCAGATTTATCTGGTGACCGTCTGGAGGAGCCGACACCTGCAGGTTAGGATTTAAAATACTTCAAACTGGCTCCACCTCAAGCAGCTACAACAGTAAAATGCTGCTTCAGCAACAGTTACAATCAAATAATTGGGCCATAACACAACATTTACTGGTCCTAAGGGACATTTTACTTTTGAAACTAAACTACTACTTCTGTACTTTTCCTTTAGTGACTCTGAATGCAGGACTTTAATCATGAAGGAGTTTCTTTGTGTTGTGTTGTAAGATCTGAGTATTTCCTGCACCACTGACCAAAGAGTCCAGTGTAAAGTAACTGATGCAGTTTCAATGGAAATGATTATCAACCACAGTCTCAACCTTTTGGCTTAATTCAGTTTATTAAAGCGAGTGACGAGCGCTGACACAGCTTCATATTCAGAGTTATACACAGTTCAACAACTATTATTTTGCATCAGGTGATTGAAGGAAAACCAACATTTTTCATGGGTTTCAATTCAAGTTTGAAGATCAATGAGTGAATCATTAAACAAATGTCCAACAAACAAAAATGTGTTTGTCCCCAAACACAGACTGTTTAATTAAACTAAAAACAACATGATTGTTGATTGTTTAACTTTCATTCATAAAATGAACACAAAATTACTTTTTATAACTTGTTTTATGTATTTAGTTCAAAGTTTAAACTAAATACATAAAAATAAAAATCTAAATACATAAAACAAGTACAAACAAGTTTAAACTTTAAACCAACTGAATTGAAAAGATGCAAGTTTGTCTTCAAAGACTCTTTCGTAAAACTTTAGCATTTCAAAAACAGTAATAACATCCAGACACTGTAAATTCATACAAGGCAGGAACAAAGTGCAGCATTTACATTTAATAAAGAAACAGTGAAGCAACTGAAGAAACGTTACAATCAAACCTTCAGACCATCAATGACGACAAAACCAACACAAATAATAAAAAAACCTTCTGTATTAAATAATCCTGAAGCCTCCTGTACAGATAGTGAATGAGTGAATGTCTTTTAAGGCACCACCAGTGATTTTCACTGTTCACACACATGCAGCTACATTCAGGAACATCTTCACGTTGCACCTCAGTGCAGGAATAGAGAAAGGTGAGCGTATGGCAGCACATCTGGATAACTGCCATAAACCCAACAGAGGGGGGGCGAGGACCAACGTTTGAATCAGACTCACTTCCCCCAAATCACATCCTCACACAAACGTTTGTCCTCCTGAATATTTCTGACCTCACCGACGTCGATGGTCAGAGCACAAATACCAGCTCTGTGTGCAACTAAACAGCGACGAAAACAAGGTCGGGATTTCTACAATCCGCCCACACGTCCAAACATTTAAAGGCAAGTAAATCTATATAAATCCATTTAAAATCCTTTGGAGTCAAGGTCATAGATACCAGCCGCCTAAATACGCCTGATTTGTCTTCATCAAGATCCGCACATTGTTCCCTGAGAAATTAAAGAAAATGAAAAAAAAAAACGTACGATATTTATGGAAAAGTGAGAAAAACTTCTTGACTCCATCCCTTCATACGGATCCACACCAAAAGTTAATGGGGTCTATTCTGGGCCGAGACACATCCTCCATCTGAGTTTCATGGAGATGTGTTTTTGTGTAAGTCTGCTGACAAACCAGCCGACACACAAACAGACACACAAACAGACACAGGTGACATCATAACGTCCTTGGTGGAGGAAACTATACAAGGTCTGGATTTCTACAATCCAGCTGCTCATCAAAAGCCTTTTGAAAGCCTACAAAACATGCAAAACACCTGGTTCTGATGATGGTTGATGATGAATGTGTATTTGCCAGGCACTGAGATGTTAATATCTTCTATTCCAGGTCTCCTCTTTAAGCTTTTCCTACAGTCTTTTTAACTTCTTCTATAATAATATCACCACTCAGGATATCAGTGTTTTCTGATGAAGCTTCCTGTAAACACTCTTTAACTCCTTCAGACCCAATTTCTTTCTTCCAGAATTCTTTGTCCTGTTAATTTTACTTGATCCAGCTGTAGTTTTGTCCTTTTAAAGGCACTACATGGTCACATTACATTATATATTTTAAATAAAGCCCAAGAACCAGGGGTCTTCTGGTGAGACAGGTCACCTGATTCAGGGTTTGGTTCCACTCTTTGACCTCTTGGAGATGATTAAATATTTATATTGGAAACAATCATTATGATCATTCATAAAACCTGTAACTCAGGTTAGTTTTATCATGTTCCTGTTAAGTTTTGTCATCTCATCATCATATTTTTGCTGTTTTGTTGAGTTGTGCATGTCGCTTCATGTCAGGTGATATAATGTCGTTAACAACAGTCTGGTGGACGGTTCAGTTTAGTCTTTTTAGACAAAAAGTGAGAGAGAGGAGAAATACAATGAGGAAGATAATGGGATGAAGAAACAAGACATTATTTCAAGTAACTAAAATACAAAAAATAAAATATTAAAAGCAAAAAATACAGCGTTCTGAAACAATCATGTTGAGTCACAGCGACTGTACATATTTCATAAATCAACACAAAACCGCTGTAATAAAAATGATCTGTGTGAAACGTGTTAAATCTTTGTTGATATCAGAGTTGTGGAGTTTTACGAGGCTGTAGATTTATCACAACTCAGTCTGACCAACAAGTGATCACAACGCCTCTCATGAGGCTGTAGATCACATATTTACACACACACCTTTACAACAGGTAAAGGTATCAAAGAGAAGACTTCAGTGGCGACGCTTGAAGCTCTCTTTCAGCTCCTGGGTCACAGGAAACCTGCAGACAACAAAAGTATGCATTACGCAGAGTCAACCTTTATATTAAACAGAACAACAAAGTCAGTAATGGAGAGTGAAAGATTTATCTGAATGGTTTCAGTCAGTGTGTTTTAAAGACGACTCTGAACTCGACCACCAAACATAAATCCTCAACCTGTTAAATCACTGACTCACATTTAATTATGTCAAGATTTCAGCTTCCATCACTTCCTGTCAGGATTATTATAAACATCTATTTCAAACTCAACTATTAATAATGATCACTGAGCAATCACAGCTGCGAGTCACAGAGCTGATACCAGAACATGTTCAGCTCTTTGGCTTCATAACTTAATCAATTCATTCATTATCAATATGGAGTCTGATGGAATCAGGAAGCCATTAGCTTAGCTTTAGCATCAAACCCATAAACAGGGTGAAACAGTTAGCCTGGTGCTGGATGGGGTATTTCTAACTTAAGTCTGTTTCCTTCTGCTTCCAGTCTTTATGCTAAGCTAAGCTAACCCCCTCCTGAGTTTAACTGCACATTAACAGACAGACGCTCTCTGGGAAAGAAAGCCAATACTGTTGAACTGTCCCTTTAAAGGTTACAGACCTAACACATTCAAACCATTATTATGGTTTCGTCTGTTCCTGCAGCCAGCTGGCTTTTAGGAATCAGTTTGAGAGTTAACGTAAAGTATCTCATGTCAGATGATTAACTGGCTCAAAGGGACAGTTCACTCCAGAATCAGAAATACATAGTCAGTGGGTAGAGTGGCCAAAAATAAGTTCTCAAGTAGAAGTAAAACTTATATTAAATAGTTATTAACAACAATTTGAGGACGTCCTGCACTACAACAGACGGCAAACTACAACACCAACATACTACAGCAAGGAGATGAAGAGAGAGAGAAGAGGATGAAAAGGGAGAGAAACTCACCAGACTCCTTTATAAAATCACTCAGTTTTGTAAGTTGTTGAGTTTGGACAAACTTTATCAACTTTGTGAGACGCTCACTATGATGAATTCTTAATTATTTGGGTCTTGTCGTTAATTCAGCAGGTTATGGAAGAAGTTCTTTATTCTTTGTGCACAAGACAAAGTTTCATTTGTTCCACTGATGTATGTGTATGTATGTGATGTATACAGAGCAGAGAAGTGACCTCTGATCACAAGTCACTGGAGATGAACGCTGAGACGTTGAATGTCAGCTGGGAACTGACGAGCTGTTCACTTGTGACCGGCTCAACAGAGACGCACGTTACTGCCTGAATAAACAGCCTCATAGTTTATAATAATGCAGCTCAGTGAGGATACAGACGTTTCATAGAGGAGAGGGGCGAATATAACGCTGATCTTCCTGTTGGTCACAGAGACCCTGACTGACAAATCACAGAGTTGTAGAGAAATCTTACGCTTCATGATCAACAACAGTTTTTAAGTCCTGTGGACACTTCTGTCCCTCTTTCCTGCTCGTCCACATATGAGCTCTCTCTCTCTGTCTCTCTGCTACAAGTCTGATCACTCCTATCGATCAGTGTTTTTAATAATGCCTTGTTTTAGGGGAGCTCCAGCACCTCTGCACCCTTCGTTCCTGCCGCCATGCTTACTGCTCTCTGTCAGCTCAGTGTCAGCTCTGTTCTCTGATGCTCTGCAGCTCATTGTACTGTGTGTTGTTATTGCGTCTGTGAATATTAGCGGTTAGCGTTATTAGAAAGCCAAACTCCTGCTGTAGCTTCAGTCATTATCCTGCTTCATGTCATGTGGAGGCGTGGCTGTGGTAGATAACAGAGCAGCAGCAGACCTGGGACCAGCTGACAATCTACTCAAGTAAAAGTATTCTGTAATAAACTACTCAGAAAAGTACAATTCATTCAAAAAAGGGACTCGAGTATATGTAATGTAAATACTAATAATGATACATTAAACGTATAGTGCTTTTCTAGATACTAAAGTCACTTAACAAAGGAAACAACAACAAAAGAAAATGAATCTGTGAGTAAAGGGAACATATCAGAAAGTGGAGGAGGAGAACAAACTTCTCTGGTGATTGTAAGAAGTTTTGAAGAGGTGTGTTTTGAGGGATTTGTTGAAAGTGGAGTAAATGTAATTTGTTACGAACAAACATTGCTGAGAGGTGACTTACCTGATGAGTTATTCCGTCGATCATCACGAGGAGGCATTTGCACCAGATGATAACCTGCAGAAAACAAAAGTTTAAATTACAGAAAGTCGACTTTTATATCACACAGAAATGATTTTGGTGCAGATTTCAATGTTTGTATCATCTTTTAAAAGTCAGTTTTCTCTCTCTCTCTCTCTCTCTCTCTCTCTCTCTGTCTCTCGGCTACAAGTCTGATCACTCCTATCGATCAGTGTTTTTAATAACGCCTTGTTTTAGGGGAGCTGCAGCACCTCTGCACCCTTCGTTCCTGCCGCCATGCTTACTGCTCTCTGTCAGCTCAGTGTCAGCTCTGTTCTCTGATGCTCTGCAGCTCATTGTACTGTGTGTTGTTAATGCGTCTGTGAATATTAGCGGTTAGCGTTATTAGAAAGCCAAACTCCTGCTGTAGCTTCAGTCATTATCCTGCTTCATGTCATGTGGAGGCGTGGCTGTGGTAGATAACAGAGCAGCAGCAGACCTGGGACCAGCTGACAATCTACTCAAGTAAAAGTATTCAGTAATAAACTACTCAGAAAAGTACAATCTATTCAAAAAAGTGACTCAAGTATATGTAATGTAAATAAGAATAATGATACATTAAACGTATAGTGCTTTTCTAGATACTAAAGTCACTTAACAAAGGAAACAACAAAAAAGAAAGAAAATGAATCTGTGAGTAAAGGGAACATATCAGAAAGTGGAGGAGGAGAACAAACTTCTTTGGTGATTGTAAGAAGTTTTGAAGAGGTGTGTTTTGAGGGATTTGTTGAAAGTCGAGTAAATGTAATTTGTTACGAACCAACATTGCTGAGAGGGGACTTACCTTTCACAATATTCCGACAATATAAAAGCTTGTTCATCAGAGGAGAATCTGCAGAAAACAAAACAAAAGTTTACATTACAGAAAGTCAACTTTTACATCACACAGAAATGATTTTGGTGCAGATTTTAATGTTTGCATCATCTTTTAAAAGTCTGTTTTCAAACAGTCAAGAATGGAGAGTGAAAAGTTGCTCTGAACGGTTTCAGTTTTACTTTCATTGTTTTACAGAAGAATCTCAATGTTCAATGTTACACTGAGGTCGACCACCAAACATAACATTAGATCACCGTCTCACATTTAATGACACGTCATGATTTCAGCTTCATCACTACATATTAGGATTATTATAAACATCCAATTCAAACTCACTCTGCTGCCAAATGAAGCACTTTGACACCTGAGTGTTAATAATGAGCACCAACAGCTGTGAGTCACAGAGCTGATACCAGAACATGTTCAGCTCTTTGGCTTCATAACTTAATCAATTCATTCATTATCAATATGGAGTCTGATGGGATCAGGAAGCCATTAGCTTAGCTTTAGCATCAAACCCATAAACAGGGTGAAACAGTTAGCCTGGTGCTGAAGGTGTATTTCTAACTTAAGTCTGTTTCCTTCTGCTTCCAGTCTTTATGCTAAGCTAAGCTAACCACCTCCTGAGTCTAATACTGGTGATGTTATTACTTAAAGTGTTGAACTGTTAAAGGTTTCAGCCTGACCGGCTCAACAGAGAAGCACGTTACTGCCTGAATAAACAGCCTCATAGTTTATAATAATGCAGCTCAGTGAGGATACAGACGTTTCATAGAGGAGAGGGGCGAATATAACGCTGATCTTCCTGTTGGTCACAGAGACCCTGACTGACAAATCACAGAGTTGTAGAGAAATCTTACGCTTCATGATCAACAACAGTTTTAAGTCCTGTGGACACTTCTGTCCCTCTTTCCTGCTCGTCCACATATGAGCTCTCTCTCTCTCTGTCTCTGCTACAAGTCTGATCACTCCTATCGATCAGTGTTTTTAATAATGCCTTGTTTTAGGGGAGCTGCAGCACCTCTGCACCCTTCGTTCCTGCCGCCATGCTTACTGCTCTCTGTCAGCTCAGTGTCAGCTCTGTTCTCTGATGCTCTGCAGCTCATTGTACTGTGTGTTGTTAATGCGTCTGTGAATATTAGCGGTTAGCGTTATTAGAAAGCCAAACTCCTGCTGTAGCTTCAGTCATTATCCTGCTTCATGTCATGTGGAGGCGTGGCTGTGGTAGATAACAGAGCAGCAGCAGACCTGGGACCAGCTGACAATCTACTCAAGTAAAAGTATTCTGTAATAAACTACTCAGAAAAGTACAATTTATTCAAAAAAGTGACTCAAGTATATGTAATGTAAATAAAAATAATGATACATTAAACGTATAGTGCTTTTCTAGATACTAAAGTCACTTAACAAAGGAAACAACAAAAAAAGAAAATGAATCTGTGAGTAAAGGGAACATATCAGAAAGTGGAGGAGGAGAACAAACTTCTTTGGTGATTGTAAGAAGTTTTGAAGAGGTGTGTTTTGAGGGATTTTTGGAAAGTGAAGTAAATGTAATTTGTTACGAACCAACATTGCTGAGAGGGGACTTACCTTTCACAATATTCCGACAATATAAAAGCATTTTCACCAGAGGAGAATCTGCAGAAAACAATACAAAAGTTTACATTACATAAAGTCGACTTTTACATCACACAGAAATGATTTTGGTGCAGATTTTAATGTTTGCATCATCTTTTAAAAGTCTGTTTTCAAACAGTCAAGTATGGAGAGTGAAAAATTGCTCTGAACGGTTTCAGTTTTACTTTCATTGTTTTACAGAAGAATCTCAATGTTCAATGTTACACTGAGGTCGACCACCAAACATAACATTAGATCACCGTCTCACATTTAATGACACGTCATGATTTCAGCTTCATCACTACATATTAGGATTATTATAAACATCCAATTCAAACTCACTCTGCTGCCAAATGAAGCACTTTGACACCTGAGTGTTAATAATGAGCACCAACAGCTGTGAGTCACAGAGCTGATACCAGAACATGTTCAGCTCTTTGGCTTCATAACTTAATCAATTAATTCATTATCAATATGGATTCTGATGGAATCAGGAAGCCATTAGCCTAGCTTAGCATCAAACCCATAAACAGGGTGAAACAGTGTATTTCTAACTTTAGTCTGTTTCCTTCTGCTTCCAGTCTTTATGCTAAGCTAAGCTAACTGCCTCCTGAGTCTAACACTGGTAAGGGTTTTACTTAAAGTGTTGAACTGTCCCTTTAAAGGCTACAGCCTGACATATTCAGACCTACAACATTCAAAGTGTTAAAGCTTCAGATCTGGAAAACGAGTCCAGTGCGTCTGTTTTAAGTCCGTTTCTGCAGTCAGATGTCTTTTACCAAACCGTTTTGAGAGTTAATCCAAAGCATCATTCATTAAATGATAAACTGGATTAAAGGAGCATTCTGTAGTTTTGTGAAAGACTTTTAATCAGAAGAGAAAGATCTTCATTGACTGATTTGTTTTCATGACTGAATAAACTCAGTTAACAAACATTTTATACTGTTTTACTTTGTTTATATGTGGCGGACCCTGCCACCTTTGTAGCTTCAAACAGTGTTCTGGGACCTTATTCTCCTCTGAGAACAGCTTGTTTATTCACTTGCATTATTAACTCATTAATATTGTAAATATTAAAATTCTGAGTTTGAACTTCTACAAAACATAGCGCCTCTTTAAAAAGTATTAATTTGTATCTAGATGAGCCTTTTTGTTTGTTTTAATTAGGGGTGCACCGATCCGATATTAAGATCGGATATTGGCCCCGATATTGACAAAATAGCTGGATCGGGGATCAGAAAAAATAACAGATCCACGAGCCGATCCAGTTTGTTTTTTTTCCTCCGTCGCCGCACATCCTACGTCATTCGTCAGCAGCACGTGTGTCACATGCTGGAAGAGTTGAGTTAACACTAAGCAACATGGAGCGAGACAAAGAGTCGGCTGTGTGGAGATATTTCACGCTTGCCACGCCAACTAGTTCGACGGCTATTTGCAATGTCTGCAAAGTAAATGTTTCGAGGGGTGGTGGTAGTACTGCAAAGTACAATACTACCAATTTAATCAAGCACATCCAAAAGCACCATGCTAAGGAACACGCCGAATTCCTGCAGCTCAACAAAACCAAAGGAGCAGGAGACAGTACAGCCCAGCAACTAACTTTGGCAGATGCACCTCAACGATGTGAAAAGTTTCCGACGGAAAGCTTGAAAGCATCGGCAATAACACAGAAAGTTTTGGAATTCATTGTTTTAGATGCTCAACCAATGTCAGTTGTTGAAGATGAGGGCTTCCGTCGTCTACTGGAATTCTTAGAGCCAAGGTACTCTCTTCCATCACGCAAGTATTTTTCCCAGACCGCACTGCCAGAACTGTGCAAAAAAGTGTGCGAACACATCTCAAAAGAGATTAAAGATATAAAGGCAATGAGCTTCACTACAGATATATGGAGCTCTGCTGTGTGTCCAATGTCGCTTTTAAGTTTAACTGTCCACTGGTTGGACACGAGCTGTACACCGCACAGTGCAATGCTTCAAGCTAAAAACTTCCATGGTTCACACACCATCGATACCATTTCGGCTGCAATTAAGAAGATGCTTGACCAGTGGCACATTCCTTTGAATAAAGTGCATGTCATACTCAGGGACAATGCAAGTAACATGAAAAAGGCCATGGACAACATGGGGGTGCGGAGCTTAGGCTGCTTTGCTCATACATCGCAGCTTGTAGTCAATGAGGGACTACTGTCACAACGGAGTGTGAGCGATGCCATTGCAATCGGTAGACAAATTGTGGGACATTTTAAACATTCTCCACTTGCATATTCACGGCTGCAAGATATCCAGCTCCAGATGCAAATGCAACCTAAACGCCTGCAACAAGACGTCAAAACAAGGTGCGAATAGTACCTACTTGATGATACAGAGTCTTCTGGAACAGAAGCGAGTCCTCTGTGCTTACATTGCTGACCAGTGGGCTTTGCTAGAAAAAACGAGCATTGTTCTAGCACCATTTGAAGAGCTAACAAGGAAAGTAAGCTCATCGACTGCTTCCACCGCCGACGTCATTCCAGCTGTCACCGTCCTCAAACGCATCCTGGCTAAAGAAGGCGATGCAGATACTGGCATCAAAACAATGAAAAAAACCCTGCTTCAAGCTGTCGATAAACGCTTCGACACTGTGGAAGATGAACCCCTATATGCACTTGCCACCCTGCTGGACCCGAGATATAAAGACAGGTAAGATTGTAAACTAACTAATTACATTAGGTCTATATTATAGATTGTTTTACTCTCCACAGTAACACTACTACTGTAATTGATGAGATGCCATGCTGTACATTTTTAAAACATGTAGAACGTAAATTTTATAGGCCTACATTCTTTATATAGTTTATACAAATTAATATATATATTAATTTGTATATTACTTTAATCAGCCTCAAGTTTTAGTGTCATCAGGTTTTTCATATTTAGCCTAACCTATGTTTTATTTCTGTTTCAGATACTTTACAAGTGCACAATCTGCAAAGCGTGCAAAAGATGCACTGACAGGGGAACTAGAGGAAGACTTGAGGAGCAGCACAGCTGGAGCATCAGAGGCTTCAGAGCCACAAGAAAAGGCCCCTCGGGTGGAAGCAGCAGCAGGACCAAGTAAGAGCAGCTTTATGCAAGAGTTTGACCAAATTGTGGAGGAGTGTGAAGATCCCGGTGCAGCAAGCAGCTCGAGCCCTGCAGTCCAACTGCATGGATATCTTACAGAGAAAACCATCGCTGCCTCAGACAACCCATACCAGTACTGGGGAGTCAACAAATACCAATTACCTTGTCTTGCTGCCACTGCCACAAAATACCTCTGTGCCCCCTGCACTAGTGTAGAAAGCGAGAGAGTGTTCAGCACAGTTTCCAACATTGTGGATGAAAAGAGAAATAGACTTACAGCAGAGAGAGCAGAAATGCTTGTCTTCATGAGAAATAATTTGCCATTGCTGATTAAGTGAGCATTCACAGGTTAAGTGAGCATTCACAGGTCATGAGTGGTGTGACACTGCACTACATGTTTACAATATTTGGTTATTATTTGTATGTGTGACCAAGTTGTTGTTTGACCAGCTTTTTATTAGTTTATTCTCAGGTTCAGCTGCTATGTTTTATTTTGAATTCATGTTTGCAGGACTTTGCATTTAATATATTTTTTACATGTTTACAATGTTTGGTTACTGTTTGATTACTATTGTATGTTCAACCAATACACTGTTTTGTTTCTGCAGCTACATTTTATTTAATTTAAGAAGTTGGATTGCATTCTGTTTTAGATTTGAATGCACAATTGTTTTTTTAATTACAAATAAATAAGAATTCAAATATTTTTTTACACATTTACAATGTTTGGTAACTGTTTGATTATGTTGTCTTAGTTAGGAAAGTAATGTTTAGTTCCACATGGTGGAAGGAAGGTATAAGGTGGAAGGTATACAGTTTATTATTAATTCAACAATGGCATCGGATCGGTATCGGGACTGAAAAAGTCGGATCCGTGCATCCCTAGTTTTAATCATGTTTATCAGCAGAAAGCTTCAAGATGTAGAGCCTCCACTTTCAATTGTACACTTGTGAACTATACAAAGAACATGAGTGAGTGATGTTCAGAGGTCTGTCTGATGGAAGTTAAGTGAATTAAGTGATAAACTATAATTCAATCAGTCAGTATTAGAACCAGAGGCCTCATGTAAGAAGGGTTCAAATCTGAGGAGACAAAAACAAACTGTCTGGACGTGATCGTATCACACAATGTATCTGTAATGTTGATGTCTGCACATGATGGATATGTTGGTGTAATACATGATATAAACTTACATCTACGGCGCATTAAAGCATCAACCAAAAGAAAAACTGCAACAAGCACAGCAAGGACTATGGTTGCTGACCTCCACCGCTCCACTTCTCTGGATGAGTCCTCTGAAACACATCACAAGAAGTTAATGTAAAACTCAACATGTTGCTGCATATCATGTTTGTTACCCTGAACATAGACTCCACAGAAACAATTAATGTAAATTTAATAACACATGAACAATGAAAATTCTTTGATGACTAAACCATCAGGAAAGAAATCTCACCATTAAACACCACATAGATCTCAGCACTAGTCTGATGGCTAATGTCCTCCTGTGTGGCTACACAGCGGTAGCGTCCTGTCTTGGTCACAGTGTAGATGAGAGTAACGTAGTAGCTGCCTCTTATCTTTGATACCTGAGGCTCCTCAGCAGGAAGGATGTTTCCAGCATTGTCCCACCACTCGACTTTAGGTTTTGGAAAAACTCGTCGAACTTCACACTGCAGCAGCAACCTGCCCTTTGTGTCATAAAGTGTGGCGATGTATGGCTCTGGAGATGCACCTGTGAACACAATATAAACAGCAGCTTATTAAGGGCAGCACAGCATTTACTACTGGACTGTGAGATATCAAGTATAACTAAGGCTCTAGTGATGTAATCATGTTGCTTTTATCCCGTCACTGACTGAAACACTGTGTTTAAGAGAGAAGACAGGAGAGAAGCAGAAAAGCACAATGTGAGGCTCACACTAGATTTACAACCAGCGTTGTGTCACTACAATGTTGGTGCTAAACACAAATGAACAATGTTAAACTTCTCTCTATTTTGCCTGCACCCAGAGCCCCCTCACCTTTTTACCTGCAAAACTCTGCCAAAACACATCACCCTTCAGATTTCAGGGCTGTCATATCAACTACAGACTGTTGATCCACGGACACAAAGATACAGTCAGATGTTGAGAAGGAGACAAAGCTGCCCGTCTCTCTTGTATCGTGTGAGGATCATCTCACCAAACTCTGATCAAACTGTCTGAACCCGATGGTGCAACTATGAACCAAGAGTCTGTCACTACTCTGCCCATTGCTGCCTAAAATGCTTTCAGAAACATATTGTAGTGACTGTTTAGATGTAACACAGTCATGGTCAACACTTTACACCCACTTGTAAAGAACATGTTCATCATGGCAGCCTTCAGCTCCAATGATTTCTACAGCTCTCATGTTTCTGTGATGAATAAGTGGAACACAAACTACTTTGTCACTAAAAACATTCATGAAGTTTGGTTCAGATCTGAATTTATTATCGGTCTTCTGAAAATGTGACCAAATCTGCTGGATCATAAATATACATACAGTAACTTGAACAATCAGTTGTGGTGATTATAGAAAGTTGTGTGAATCAAATGTTCTTTGTAGCATCTTAACTTCTTCTGAGTGATTCTGATTGACAACAGCTGCTGACTTTTCTGGACTTGTTTGATGCAGCCATTAGACTCAGTGACAAACACTACAATGGGAAAGTCTAAAGAGCTCAGTATTGATCTGAAAGAGCTCATTATTGATTTGAAAAAGTCAGGAAAGTCACTTGGAGCCATTTCAAAGCAGAGTTGTTTGGCCACAATGAGCAGCAACATGTTTGGAGGAGAGACGGTGAAGCCTTTAACCTCAGAACACCAAACCTACTGTCCAGCATGGTGCTGGTAGTGTTCTGCTGTGAGGCCGTTCTGCTGTCAGTGGATCTGCTGCTCTAAAGAAAGTAAATGGAATAATGAAGAAGGAGGATCATCTCCAAATTCTTCAGTAAAACCTAAAACTATCAACCAGAAGATTGGCTCTTAGGTACAGTTGGGTGATCCATCAGGACAATGATCCCAAACACACATCACAAGTGGTAAAGGACTGGATAACTCAGGAACATGTGGACTGTACTGAAGAAACAAGTCAGAGCCAGGAAGCCAACAAATTTAGTTGAACTTCACCGATTCTGTCAAGAGGAGGGGTTAAAATTCAGCCAGAAGCTTGTGGATTACTCTCAAAAGTATGTGATTAAGGGGGGAAATGGACAAGAAACATTTAAACAAATATTAGAATTACTGTATGTATATTTTTGATCCAGCAGATTTGGTCACATTTTCAAAAGACCGATAATAAATTCAGATTTGAACCAAACTTCATGAATGTTTTTAGTGACAAAGTAGTTTGTGTTCCACTTATTCATCACAGAAACATGAGAGCTGTAGAAATCATTGGAGCTGAAGGCTGCCATGATGAACATGTTCTTCACAAGTGGATGTAAAGTGTTGACCATGACTGCATATATTGTTTGTAACCAGCCGGCCATCATACTGTTTCCTGTTTCAAAACGGACTCCGAACTAGAACTTGCAGTACTTCACCCATCAGTGGCAGTATTTGTGCCCTCTGTCTCTGTTTCCTCTGGTCATGTAGCAACAATTTAAAAACTATTTCCATCTTTCTGCAGCAGAGACAGCCCAGTTTTACACAAGAAGTAAGTAAGTACTTCTTTAACTACACACCAGCATTTTTAGCCTCTTCTGAGGTCATCACCTCATGAGATTTCAGAGGAGACTTTTCCCGTGAGTTTCTAGAAACAAAACAGATCTAATAGCAGCAACTCAATTCCTCCAATGGGAAAAGTAACCGTAGCCTTCACTCAACTTTCACAGTCGGAGTTGCCCCAAAAGCCTGACGCTGCAGTAGAGGTGCAGCTGCCTGCTGAGGCCATCTACAGGACCAATTCCAAACTTTTGGTGTGTTACACAGTAACATCGAAACCAAACTCGTTTCTTAGCCAAAGAGATCGTCTCTGCCTCTCAGGGGCCTCATTGATGTACAAAAAAAAAAATCAGACGGGCTGCCTTTCCAGCGTGAAGTGGGAATGGGGTCAATAGGTGATTTGTAGCGGGTTGACCTGCGTTTAAAAACCTGTGTTGAGCTGCTAATTTTGGTGGAAGCAGTAGAGCAGTAGATTTTTCTCTGTGCAAGACTGTTGATGTTCTCCTGATATGAACTCTCATCTTTGTGGTGGCAGATGATGGTGGTGGTGTCCACATACGTCACAGTAGAGTTCTCTTGAACTCAATACAGTCACACTGTTCATTTACATTTACATTTTGGGCATTTAGCAGACGCTTTTGTCCAAAGCGACTTACTATTATGTAATCCATACATACAAGGTACCGACCAGCACATCAGGAGCAGTTTTGAGGTTCAGTATCTTGGACACTTCGACATGCAGACCAGGGGAATCGAACCAGCGACTGTTCACTCATGCAGTCATGAGTCATGACTCTCAAGTTACTTATTAATGATTAGTTTTATTCTTTTATACATTTACTAAATGTGTTTTATTTTGTCGGATTGTTATATTTATTAATTTATTTGTTGGTTTATTAACTGATTAGTTCATTATTGACAGACTGACCTGTTGACTGTGAACTCACCTCTGCTTTTATTTTGAAATCAGTTGTTACCGTAATGCCTAGTATATGAACGAATCGCAAATAAACATGGGCGCTGGATGGAGCGCAGTGAGACGAAAGTGAAACTAAGTCGAAGGAAGATTAAAGTTGAAAAGAACAAAAGGTGATTAAATTAGTTCATGAGTCGACACAGAAAACACGGTGGAGAATTAAGCAGAATTAAAATAATAAATAACGTAGCGACCAGACACACGGTGGTGCCTCCTATAACACATGTAGCTGTTATGCTACGCTACAGTGGAAGTTACAGGTCGTGACGTACTAGTAAATATCACCTTTCTTACCGGTTCGTCCAAGTGTTGTTCCACACAGAGTCAGCAGACAAACACAAAGATCCAGAGATGTCCTCATGTTGAAGCTGAAGGCAGAGGACGAACTTCACACCAGAACCACTTCCTCAAAGTTTTAACTGACGACGTTAGTGAGCTAACGAGAAGCCAACCTGCCGCTAACTGTCGATAAAGAGACATTTATAGTAGAAACGTCCCAAATAAAGTTCTAGTGGACAGCAGCTGAACAGCACCAGGTCCAGTATAACGTTAATCCATCCGTGAATACGTTAATATTCAGTAAATATACGTGAGAAGGCCTCGGCACGCTGACAAGTTTACCAGCCGATAACTTCCTTGTTCTAAATGAAGGTGGTTCAGTGCTGCGCAGGTAACTGGGCGTGGTCACAGACTAACTGCTGCATGACGTCACGTTGAGGCGGAGCTGATCCTTCCTTATAGAAACTGTCTGAGCAGTGAGCTCTGTAGTTATTATTACTACATCTACACGTCACCTCATTATTTTAAAACTAATGTAAAGTGTGGTTCACCAAGAAACTGACTGAGTCTACAATTTAAAATATTTATTTCTGTCTCATAATAAATCAGACTATGATCCTGTGTCTGCCTGCTGATCCCTGAGTCCAAGGACATGCGTTTATTTAAAGATCTAGACTGTTTCACTGATCTATAAAGGTGATTTGGACGTTTTGTTGAAAGTAACAGATTAATGTAGTTCTGTGTCGTGTTTATGTAGTTCTGTGTGGTATTAATGTAGTTCTGTGTAGTATTAATGTAGTTCTGTGTGGTATTAATGTAGTTCTGTGTAGTATTAATGTAGTTCTGTGTGATATTAATGTATTTCTGTGTAGTATTCATGTAGTTCTGTATAGTATTAATGTATTTCTGTGTAGTATTCATGTAGTTCTGTGTAGTATTAATGTAGTTCTGTGTGATATTCATGTAGTTCTGTGTAGTATTAATGTAGTTCTGTGTGATATTAATGTAGTTCTGTGTGGTATTAATGTAGTTCTGTGTAGTATTAATGTATTTCTGTGTAGTATTCATGTAGTTCTGTGTAGTATTAATGTAGTTCTGTGTGATATTAATGTATTTCTGTGTAGTATTCATGTAGTTCTGTGTAGTATTAATGTAGTTCTGTGTGATATTCATGTAGTTCTGTGTAGTATTCATGTAGTTCTGTGTAGTATTAATGTAGTTCTGTGTAGTATTCATGTAGTTCTGTGTAGTATTAATGTAGTTCTGTGTGATATTAATGTAGTTCTGTGTGGTATTAATGTAGTTCTGTGTAGTATTAATGTATTTCTGTGTAGTATTCATGTATTTCTGTGTAGTATTCATGTAGTTCTGTGTAGTATTAATGTAGTTCTGTGTGATATTAATGTAGTTCTGTGTAGTATTAATGTATTTCTGTGTAGTATTCATGTAGTTCTGTGTAGTATTAATGTAGTTCTGTGTGATATTAATGTAGTTCTGTGTAGTATTCATATAGTTCTGTGTGATATTAATGTAGTTCTGTGTAGTATTCATGTAGTTCTGTGTAGTATTAATGTATTTCTGTGTAGTATTCATGTAGTTCTGTGTAGTATTAATGTAGTTCTGTGTGATATTCATGTAGTTCTGTGTAGTATTAATGTAGTTCTGTGTAGTATTAATGTATTTCTGTGTAGTATTCATGTAGTTCTGTGTGATATTAATGTAGTTCTGTGTAGTATTCATGTAGTTCTGTGTAGTATTAATGTAGTTCTGTGTAGTATTAATGTATTTCTGTGTAGTATTCATGTAGTTCTGTGTAGTATTCATGTAGTTCTGTGCAGGGCTGGACTGGGACCAAAAAATGGCCCGGGCATTTTGGTCCCTGGCGGCCCACCATGGTTATTTACATGATATATGGATGGCGTGTGCTGGCGTGTGCTTACATATGTACTAAACTGTCTCCTCCACTCCCATTTCAACAGCATGGCTTGACTAAACACAGAGAAAGAGAGAGAGGCAGAGATGTGTCACTAGTGTTTCTTCTCTGTTTACCAATGATTAATCATCCATTTCAGCAAAGAAATGTTTCACTAATATTATGTGATAATAATAGGCCTAATTGTAACCTGCAACACCTGCAAACTATAACTTTATGGCAAGCTAAAATAAATAACACTGTAAGTTGGACACCAAATCTACTCAAAGCATTATTTGACAACAAAGGCTATAAAGGCAGTATACATAAACACACACACACACACACACACACACTCACACACACTCACACACACACACACACACACACACACGTATGTTTTAAGACTGACTTAATAAAATTAATATATTATATATTATTATATATGTATATAATTTCCTAGGTTGACCATTTGCATATAAGCCTACAAATTCCCCAGATACTGTTTAGTGTACACATCCAATAACATTTTCATTGTTGATGCCACGTTGATTCTCCTAACATTTCAGTGGCCTCTCTGACCTCAATCTGTCCCTGCTGCTGCTGGGTCACGTCTCTCTCTTCATCATCATCCTCCTCCTCTCCCTCCTTCTCCTCCTCCGCTACCTCTCCGTCAACCACCTGTGCGCTCGCCCCCGGCGCCGGGTCTGGGACTGCTGGACCCGACCGGGCCGACCCGACGACAACCGCCGAGCTTGTGGTAGCAAACATGTTTGTAATTTTCGCACATTTTGCTGCGTCCTCTTTCAGTATTTTTTTTTTTTTTCCCTTAGCTTTTCTGCTCCCCCCTTTCGTTTTTGTTTTTTTCCGTCCATCTCGACATCCACCACACTCCCTCCACCTCCAGTCAGGACAAATGATCAAGAGGGAGGGGAGGGGCGGGCCAACGAGAGCTGAGAGATTTCATTGGACTAGCCCAATGTCCTTCAAGAAAATCAACCAATGGGCCACGTTTAGTGTCTCAGATACCGTTGCGGTCGATAAAAAACTATATCCTTTTTTTTTTTTTTTTTTTTTAATTATGACAGTACTGGGCCGGCCCAAATATGTGCATCGGCCCACCGGGCATTGCCCGGTATGCCAGATGGCCAGTCCAGCCCTGGTTCTGTGTAGTATTAATGTAGTTCTGTGTAGTATTAATGTATTTCTGTGTAGTATTCATGTAGTTCTGTGTAGTATTAATGTAGTTCTGTGTGATATTCATGTAGTTCTGTGTAGTATTAATGTAGTTCTGTGTAGTATTAATGTATTTCTGTGTAGTATTCATGTAGTTCTGTGTGATATTAATGTAGTTCTGTGTAGTATTCATGTAGTTCTGTGTAGTATTAATGTAGTTCTGTGTAGTATTAATGTATTTCTGTGTAGTATTCATGTAGTTCTGTGTAGTATTCATGTAGTTCTGTGTAGTATTAATGTAGTTCTGTGTAGTATTAATGTATTTCTGTGTAGTATTCATGTAGTTCTGTGTGATATTAATGTAGTTCTGTGTAGTATTCATGTAGTTCTGTGTAGTATTAAAGGAACTTGGGGCAGGATCTGTGAAATTATAAACATGCATTTTAAAATTTTTAATGCTAATGGGTGATGAAGCGTTCAAAACCAAAAAGAATGAGCCCACCCACGTATCTCTCCATTGCCTTGAACAGGCTGTGTGCTGCATAATGTACTGCAATTCGGGCTCGAATTTCCCGCGCAGTCCTGCGGACGTGACGTCAGATGACACTGAATGCGCGTCCTCGACCGGCTTTCGACTTGGATACAGAAAGTAAACAAACGCGGCAGACCCAAACTAGTGTCTGGGTAGTGATGGATTCTGCTACAGCCAGCAAACGACCCACCACCACACAAAGTCCACTAAAAAGTCAGACTAAGAAGAAAACAAAGGTTTTAACAGCGGCATGTTGTGAGTCAAAACTAAATTACGAGCAAAGCCGGGCTGGCACCTGAATACACATCGGATACGTGTTGGACTCATGGAGGCAGCTTCAACTTGAATTGGGACTGAAAACAGATGCTGACATGGCTCATTTCCTAGTAACCAGGTAAGAAAACATCACAGGTCATGTTTAGAGCTTGATTTGAACATCATATGAGATCACCGAGGACTCGAGTGACCTAACGTGCAAAGTAGCGTTAGCTGCTAACATGTAGCTTAGTCCACCGCTGTGTAACACTGAATAGTTACAGACTGCACATTTTCCACGGTCCTTTAGTCTGAAACCGAATAGTTAGAAATATGTCCCTTTATATATGGGACCGAAAGCCCAACCTGTTATCCGGGAGGTGAAGTTAGCAGCTGGCTGTAGCCACAGGCTAACGGTTTGTTTGTGTCTGTGTAGCAACATTAGCCGCTAACACACAGCAATCCCTTATCAGAGACGATCTCTCTGTCCCCCGATATGCCGTCTTTAATTTCGCCTGAGCCTTTCACACTGCATCAACCGTGACTGTAACTCGCTGTGCTTGTGTGTCGCTACACTAGTGATGTGTCGTTCACGAACGAGCCGGTTCAAAGAGCCGGCTCTTTGCCGTGAACGATTAGAACCGGTTCTCCAATGAGAGCCGTTTGTTGGGAGCCGTTTTTTTTTCTTCAGTATATCGCTGTCTCTCCACTTCCCTGTACTGTGCGTGTGCTCTGTTGTTTCCCACGTCGTTTTTTTACCCTGCGGTGCCTCCTTGCTCTCTCTCCCCTCCCCCTCCCCTCCTCCTTCTCGAACGCCAATCTGTAAGTCTTTGAGTGATACAGTAAGTTCCTTAACTCTATAGTGGTTCAAAACTGGTGTTGTTCACGTTGTGACATGTTAATAGTTTTATACTTTAATTTAATAGCACTGTATTTAATATTTGTATTGGGGCACCTTTTCTGTTATGAAGCTGCTTTGACAGCCTACTTTTTTGTATTGTGGTGGGTGTTTCTAGGCCCTATTTATATTTAACTATTTATTTTTTAAGTTATTTTTATGGAAGTGGTGCTATTTTGTGATAATTGAATTGGTTTAAATAAAAGTTTTATTCATAAAGCATTGTTGTGCTGCATTTTTACTCATATAAGTGCTTAACAATGTCAATAATGAAACAAAATGACGTAAAATTAGGTTTACACTATTAATTAATTAATAATGTAAAAAAATGCGTATGTGAGCCGTTTGGGAGCCGAAAGAGCCGGCTCTCCACATCAAGAAGAGCCGTTAGAGCCGGATCTCGCAAAGGAGCCGAAAATCCCATCACTACGCTACACACAGCGAGCAGCTTCCCGGCTGCTTCATGTGCAGCGGATCAGACCAACGCAAAGGGGGGAAGCCTCCTGCGTCACGTATCGACGCGAGGGGCACTTGACCAAGCTTTTTTTTTTTTTTTATAAAAACTTTATTGAACAACTTTCAGTTACAGTCATAACATTGACTTGGAAAATACAAAACAGTCTGGCATCACATTAAGGCACCTGACCAAGCGTCTGACGAACAGGGCTGAGACGCATCAGCTGCACTGTTGTGAAGAGCTCGTGCGCTCCCACGCGGCTCGGCTGATGGCTGCAGTTACACTAACGGCCGCAACGGCCGGCGAGTCACTATTGAGTCTTATTTCTTGATCCTGCCCCAAGTCCCTTTAATCTTCACTTTAACATGATTAAAATGTTTTTTCAGACAGAAAGTCAGAATTCTGATTCCAGCCTCTTAAATGTGAATATTTCCTGTTTCTTTCCTCTGTGACAGTAAACTGAATATCTTTGGGTTGTGGACAGAACAAGACATCTGAGGACGTCATCTTGGGCTTTGAGGAACAATGATGGACGTTTAGTTTTAGTTTTTAATAATATATAACTGTAGTGTTTTATGTTGATCAGTGTGTTAGCATGCTAACATGTTGCTAACAAGCACCAACCTCCAGGAAAAAGACAAAAAGACAGACGGAGAGAAAGACGATGAGGATGATGTGAAAATACTGTGAGTTCACATTCATACAGCTCAGGGCGGATGATGGACTGAGTCACGTCTCTGTTCAAGTTCTTACTACGTGAGTTTATTCAGAGAGTCCAAAGTCCAACAGACATCCAGAAGGTTTCAGTTCAGAACAAGAGATGATCAGAAACAGGGCCGGCTCTAGGCATAGGCGATATAGGCAGTCACCTAGAGCGCCATCTGCAGGAGGGGCGCCACCAGTCACCCTCGAGGGAGAAAAAAAACAATTTTCGATGCCCATTGGCGCCCTCCCTTCGTGTTCTGTCTTGAAAATAATAAATATTAACAAAATAAAGAAACAGATAAACAATTACATGTTTCTCACTTGTGGTGCTGAGTCACGTGACGTGTAGTCATTGGCTGCGCACCTCAGAGGGTCAGATAGGTGTCACGTCAAGTGACAGACAGGTTATATTTTTTTATTTTGCGAGATGAAACAGCCGTCAAAGCCCTCGGGTGCGCGATACCGAAAGAGAATTGTATTAGCTTGCTAGCTGGGTTAAAATAAAGCAACGCTGGCTTAGTACGCCAGACAAAGACACTGATAGCTACTAAGAAGGATAACTGAATCATGAATCAAAGTAGAGGCCGCAGTACTCTGTGTTGTTTATTGTGAAATAGTAGTGAATCTTTTATTATAAGGTAATTATAAATGTTATTTTGAACACACCACTTATGCAAATAACTGCTGCAAGCTGCAACAGTTGTTTGTCCTCTTCTGTCTGCTGTGGGTTGTTTTTTTTGTTTGTTTGTACAATAATAAGTGAATCTATATCTGTCTGCGCTCAAAAAATATTTCCAGACGCCCCTAACAGCTGCCGGAGAGGGGCCTTCTGATGCAACATCCACACCACACTGAAGCATGTAAGTTTAGCCAATTGTTTGTGGTCTCTTACGCACTGCTATGTTGTTGTTGTTGTTGTTGTTGTTGTTGTTATCATTATTGTTGTTGTTGTTGTTGTGACTGAATGGTACGAGTTTGTTAGCAATTACAGTAAATTTAGGTTTTAGGCAAATAAAATGAAGTTTATTTGTACAGTACCTACTTTATATCAAACCTTAATTAATTTATTAAATGAAGTAGAATGACACAACAAACTTAACAGTATGGATGTACTCTATGTTTGAATACAGCTACAAGTCAGGCGTCACGCAGCAGCAGCGCTACCACATCAACACACCACCCACCTCTGAAAGTCAGCTTGAAGCAGGTGAGTTATGTAATTGCATGTTACAGCTGCAGTCACATTACTGAACAATACTATGGTTCATAATTCATGCTTCAGATGTGTTTATTGCCTGATGTGCTGTTATTTGTAAATTAGTTGAAACACATGCTGGAAAGAGTGACTTGAAAGTTCATTGTTGTTGTTCAAATAAAACTGTTGTGAGTGTTCAGATGGTTCAGATGTTGTCATTCAATTGTATGATGGTGTTCTTTTTTTTTTTAATGGGGGGGAGTAATCTTGCCAAATGGGCCGGCCCTGATCAGAAACCACCAGTGTCTGCAGGAAGGAGGTGACGCACACACGTACACAAAGCACACACACACACACACACACAATGATTAACTAATGATTAACTAATGATTAACTAATGATCTGACTTGGTAACTATTCAGTATCATGTTTCACACTGATTCATATATAACTCATGAATAAAGTGACTCTAACCCACAGATATTTATTTATGTATTAATGTATTTAATGTTTAATTGTTGAGGGACCAGTTTGTGTTAAACCTGCTGCACACTACAGCTTTTATAGCCGAAGCTAATCAGTAATGAACGTCACCATGAACTCACCATCAGCTGATGATTGATCGATAACGTGTCTCCCAGTCTGTCCTGTGGTAACTCATTATCTACTATATAGTTTATATGTAACTCATTAACGATCCAATAACTATCAAGTCCTTCCTGATGAAGATCTGCGCCACGTCTCTGTTTTATTGAGGGAACTACTTTAGTTCAAAGTGAACTGAACTTTAAGAGTCAAAGTCCAACAATCACAACATCCTGAAGGTTTCATGTCTGCACGAGCGTTTCTGTGAAACCTGTGCGTGTCTGCAGCAGGATGGAGACGACGCACACGCACACGCACTGACGCACGCACGCACGCACACACACAGCAGTGATGACGACATCATTACAGAGCATTTCGAGATTAAAACTCAGCATCATCCAGCTGTAATTCTTCTGTAATCGATCCAATCAATACTGTCGATGTGTGCTGATGATCAGGGTGCGTGTGTGACGTCACAGCGCGCTGAGCAGGTGTCTTGTACGCACTAAAGCAGGAAGCAGCTGATGAACATCCAGCATGTTTCCACATTGTTCCGCTGCTCAGATGAAACAAAGTGAGAATTAAAGACTGTCAGTGAGTGATGATCAGTTTTCTTACCGTCTCCAGCAGCAGACGTTTCTCCAGAGCAGCTCAGCAGACAGAGACACACGAGAGGAAGAAGCTCCATAGTTGTGATGTCCTCTGAGGACTTCACCACACTGATGGTGTCTCTATATGACGGAGCTTCACACACTCCTCAACACCCTGACTGGTTCATCACAACCTGTTTCTGCTCCTCAGCCTGAAGCTAAGGCACTTCCGGTACTAATATTTCAGAATAAAAGCGCCATCACCAGGCCTGCAGCTGCCATCGCATTTTGTCTGGGTGTTGGCCACTGAGAGGAGGGAAGTAACGAAGTACAAATACTTTGTTACTGTACTTGAGTAGATTTTTCAGGTGTCTGTATTTCACTAGAGTTTTTATTTTTCTGACAACTTTTGATCTCTTGATCATTTGATCTCTTATGCTCACGTGTTGACCACAGAAGATGTATATGTATATACATATATATATATATATATATAGCCTATATATATATATATATATACTGACATATTAAATTTTGCGGTGGACTGTCCCTTTAAGTATGTAATAGGTTCAATGTGTAATAATCAGCCACCTGTAAAATGTATACTCAATATATATATATATATATATATATATATATATATATATATATATATATATATATATATACAAATTAGCTATTTAGCACAGTTAGCCGTGCAGCTAGCGGTTCTATCCTGTATACACTCTAAACGTCTTAAAATGAAACCTGTAATTTCTCCACATTTTGATGATTTTTGAATGATTAAAACTAAAATTGTAACATATTGCATCTTTCAAAAAATATCAAAATAACTTTAATTTCTGTTAAATATATTAATTCCAGCACTTTCAATAACCTGTGTCTATTTTCAAAAACTTTCAATGCCTTGATATTTTCCTTAAATTCTCAAACTTTAAAGCATTTCAAGGACACGTAGGAGCCTCGTCTTAGAAACGGACCAACAGGGTCAAATCACTTTTATTCACTTCATGCAAACTGAACACGCAGAACACAGAGCAGACAGTAAAAACAGTGTTAATGTTGTGTAACATGAACACAAGTCACACTTGTGTAACCATTTCACAACTCTTCAGACTTTATCTGGTCATCATGAAAGAAAAGTTTGACATTTTATAAAAGTCTCCTGTTGAGAGTTAAATGAGCAGATTGATACCACGCTCACATCTGCCCTTACAGATGAGGCTACAGCCCTCAGCTGGTTAGCTTAGCATAAAGACTGGAAACAGGGGGAAACGGCTAGCCTGGCGCTGTCCACTGTAAAAAACACAAAGTGTACGACAACATTATGGGGTGCTCTGTGGACGGACTATCTTGCTTCTGTCCAGAGGTTTAAAAAAAAAAAATCAGCGTTGGCGAAACTCAGCCGCCTTTTAGTCTCTCGTGCAGCGATGACCAGACCTCCAGATGGAGCCAGGCGAGCCGTTTCCACGTTTTTCCAGTGTTTATGCTAAGCTAAGCTAAGCTAACTGTCTCCTGGTCTCATATTAAACACACAAACATGAGAGTGATGTCAATCTTCTCATTTCTAAATTTCCTAAAACATAAACTATTCTTTAAAAATACATAAGAAGCATTGTCTCACGAGAAAACAATTCTAATAGCACACAATATAAAAATGTAAAAAAAAAATGTATCAGTTATTTTTAAACTTGTAACAGCATCATGGCACGCTTCAGATGAAGTCTGGTAGTTTTGTCTGAATATAACAATATAACATCACATTGTCCCGACACACTCTGCTGTAAACACACGTCTGTAACAGGAACACTGTTCAACGAGTCGCACCAACAGTTCAGATTACACACAAAAACAAGATCTGTTAACACGTCAGGGTCACAGCTTCACATACATACATACCTACTGTGTGAAGCGTCCTTGGGTCTCCTGAAAGGTGCATTATAAATCCAAGCTATTATTATTATTATTATTATTATTATTATTATTATTGTTATTATTAAAAACAAAAAAGCCTAAAACAAACGTGATCTGTCAAAGGAATGATTTAGGCCTTAATGTTTAGTTCGGACTGTGACGTGCGATCTCGTTACCTTTAGCTGCTGTTTGGTCAAAAGGATTTAATTTACATCTTTTAATGTAAATTTCTATTTAACTTGCAGCACTTTCTCTTACTACGCTGAAACATTATGCACCAAAACACAAAGCTAAGTTTCTTGTATGTGAAAACCTCCCTGACAGTATATTTGATTGTGAAACAGGTCAAAAGTAGTTTGTATATTAGAGATGTTAACTTTGTGACACATGGTGTCTGTTTTTCTACTTATCACCTTTCCATTATTTTATTCTTTAACCGCTATTCAAACAGGATCTTTGTGTAAAACATCACAATAAAGGAAACAGTAATGTCACAGTATCTCTGCAGCGATGCACAGGATTAACCTCCCCTCTCCTCTTCTAATGCAGGTCAACGACCTCGCTATCAGCTTCATTTCAGTTTTGCAGAGTGGCGTTGAAGATGTGGCGTTGTTTCGTCGTGGGCTGTTGTTGGTTTCCTTATTGTCACAGGGCCATTGTTGGCTCCGGAGTTGAACCTGCAGCAAATAACACAAAATAATGATGAGAATCTGTGTTTTCTTTCAACGTGTTTCCAATCTAAACATTTACACTGATTTTTCTCCTCGTATAAGATGCTGAAGACACGACCTGCTACTGCATTACTATTGTTTGGTCTTGTAACGTCGCTTTGTGGGTTGAAGTCTGGGTCATTTCTCTCTTATTTGATGAGTGAAGGATCTGTTTAGTTGTCATACTGAACGGCATCATACCGACACACTTCTGCCGGCTTCTCCATTCACACAGACGCCCTCTCACCTCTGTTGCGGCTCTGTTACCACCTCCGCTGGCCAATCAGAGGCTGAAGGAAACTGTCCCCACTCTACACCTCTGTAACTTTCATTCATTCATTCATTCATTCATTCATTCATTCCTGCCTAGAAAAGCAGCGTGAACGGGGCTTCTGCAGGTACAAGGTCTCAAGAAAAAGTCTTGGTACCAAAATAAAGGTAACACTTGTGAGATTTGTGCAGAGCTGTAAGCACCAGTGCAGATCTCACTGGGTCGGAGTAAAATGAAGCTGGAACACAGCATAAATAAAATATCTGAGTTCTGCCTGACAACTTTCAGCATTTGTAGAGTCACAGCTCAAAACATTTAGAAAACCACAGCACAACATCTGAACGATCCCTCTGACAGGACTGATGCTAATAAAGTGCAGCAGGGCAAAGTTACAGAGATTTCAGTGGAGATGTGATGAAGTGTTCGACTTTCAAATCTGCAGTCTCAGCTTTTATCTGGCATATCGTTTGTATTGTTAGCATGAAACGCTGTGACCGCTAGCGTCAGCTTTGTGGGCATGCGCCACTTCTGTTACTCGTGCTTTAGTAGTGGAGCGGCTAAGAGCTGATTTTAGGCAGAATCGTGCATTTGGTGATACAAGCATGAAAATTGGCATGAGCAGTCTCCATGGGTCACTTGACAAGAAAATTGTCCCAGCCACTTGAAATTTCAAGTTGGCGGCCATTTGGTCAACTCCCAACAACTCTCTGCAATAGGTGGAAGAGGACTCCAAAAGATTTTCCACTCCTCATTTTGTTTCATCCATCCCCAGTCGGATGGACTTGGCATTTCTGGTTGCTGCTTTAATGCCTGTCCCAACATGTATCCAGCCTCATAAGATGCACGTTTGGCATGCTCCTTGAGTGCTGCTTGAGTTGGTGGGATCAGGTCATATTGTCTTTGTTTTACCACCTTTTACCAAGCACATTCTTGTATGGGATACAACTAGGTTCATGCTTTCGCCCTACACCTAGTCCGATCGTTCATCCAATGCCGTTTAAATCCCGTGCGATCTGTACACCATCCGGTTAACTAAAACCCCGTTAACCTTGGCTCGGCTCTCCCGCGCTGGCACAACCCATCAATTCAGGTGCGGCTATCTAACTGATTTGGGGTAAATTAGATAACATTTGGGATACTAACTTTCAATTAGCTGACATTGAACCCCAGTCTGAGTTTAACAGCAGTGATATATCACCAGTGTGCCCTGGTAGTGCAGATATTCACTCTAGTCTAAATTACCTGTAGTGTATTTTTATGCATCAGTGCTAGAGGTCATAAAATGACTCTAAATCCTCTTTACTAAAAAAACAATATTTATATGAGAAAATGGACCTTTTGAAGATCCATTAGGCGGCTCACGCCAGTTTCCGTGCTTGTATTAGCCTAAATGCTCCAATAAGGTGGCAGCCATCTTGAAAAATGTCCGCCATCTCGAAATCTCAATTGGCTGTGAGCATTTTCTGGTCAAGTGACCCATGTACACTGCGCCTGCAAATTTTCATGTGTGTATCACCAACTGAATGATTACATCACTTAACTGCTCTACTAAGGTGGCCGCCATCTTGAAAAATACAAACGTCAGTTAACGGCTGGTCGCGTGAAGTTCGCCGCTAACCGCCGCTAGCTGCCGCTAACCGCCACTAGCCGCCGCTAGCTAGCACCGCCTGCTCTGAGCGGCCGCACCGGGACAACACGCCGGGATTCAAAGCTCTGCCGGCGGCTCTGCAGAGCTGCTGGTCGGTGTCTGGCTGCTGACGTCGACTGGGGAAATACTCGGACAGCAACACGGTGAGAAACAGGGAACCTGCGGCAGCTGACAGCTCAGTTTCACTGCTCATCCGAGGAGCCGAGGAGCCGCATCACTCGGTGTCTGCTCACTCCGTCACCTCTGGTCGTTATTTCACATCTTAACTCTTCATCATCCTCCAGTTTATTTCTAATGTGAGGTCCTGACTGACAACTGTGTGTGTTTGATCCTCACTGTGCTGTTAAAGGAGGTCAGTGTGTCTTCAGTCGTCGTGTCATTCATCATGAACTGTGTGTGTGTTGAGAGGACGTCTTGTTTTCATACAGCGCCACCTGCTGCACTGCTGTGGTTAACTACATGTATAATAATTAACTAGATATATAATAATGATTATTAGACATGTTATTGGCTTCAAACTGACTTTTCAAAAAGCTGCTAACAGTCGTGATGAGTTCATGAAGGTTTTCTCCATCTGTGGTTAAACGTTGTTGGTTGTTCTGCTTTGTTTTAACTGTGTTACACTGCAAACTCAGCTTCAAATGCTTTAAAGGGACACGATGTTTGGAGAAGACATTCACACTCAGTATTTTAATATTTACAGCATTAATGAGGTAATAATACAAACTCAGATGTATTTATTTTCTCCATCAGTGAATAAACAAGCTGCTCTCAGAGGAGAATAAGGTCCCAGAACACTGTTTGAAGCTACAAAGGTGGCAGGGTCCGCCACGTATAAACAATTCAAGTATCAAGGTCTTTTTCACACTTTTGCTGGACTGTGTTACATCTAAACAGTCACTACAATATGTTTCTGAAAGCATTTTAGGCAGCAATGGGCAGAGTAGTGACAGACTCTTGGTTCATAGTTGCACCATCGGGTTCAGACAGTTTGATCAGAGTTTGGTGAGATGATCCTCACACGATACAAGAGAGACGGGCAGCTTTGTCTCCTTCTCAACATCTGACTGTATCTTTGTGTCCGTGCATCAACAGTCTGTAGTTGATATGACAGCCCTGAAATCTGAAGGGTGACGTGTTTTGGCAGAGTTTTGCAGGTAAAAAGGTGAGGGGGCTCTGGGTGCAGGCAAAATAGAGAGAAGTTTAACATTGTTCATTTGTGTTTAGCACCAACATTGTAGTGACACAACGCTGGTTGTAAATCTGGTGTGAGCCTCACATTGTGCTTTTCTGCTTCTCTCCTGTCTTCTCTCTTAAACACAGTGTTTCAGTCAGTGACGGGATAAAAACAACATGATTACATCACTAGTGCCTTAGTTATACTTGATATCTCACAGTCCAGTAGTAAATGCTGTGCTGCCCTTAATAAGCTGCTGTTTATATTGTGTTCACAGGTGCATCTCCAGAGCCGGCGCTGGAAACATCCTTCCTGCTGAGGAGCCTCAGGTCTCAGAGAGAGGAGGCAGCTACTACGTTACCCTCAACACCACTGTGACCAAGACAGGACGCTGCCGCTGTGTAGCGACACAGGAGGACATTAACCATCAGACTAGTGCTGAAACCTTCGTGATTATCAGTGGTGAGTTTTCTGTCTCAATGTTTTACTCACAAACTGATTTTAATTGTTCATGTGTCATTAGTTTAAAGTATTTTAGACACCCTAAGACACACTAAGTTTTGTACTCTCTGATGGGGCAACTTTTAATCATGATGTTACGATGGTAAACAGCTCAGTAGTCGATGACTGTCAGCCAGCGATGGATGATGGCCCATTCTTTGTCTACGTGTGTAGATGTAGTAATAATAACTACAGAGCTCACTGCACAGACAGTTTCTATAAGGAAACATCAGCTCGGCCGCAATGTGACATCATGCAGCAGTTAGTCAGTTTCCTGCACAGCACTGAACCACAGAGAGGAAGAAAAAAACAGGAAGTTATCGGTTGGTAAACTTGTCAGCGTGCCGAGACCTTCTCACGTATATTTACTGAACATTAACGTATTCACGGATGGATTAACGTTATACTGGACTGTGCGGTGTTCAGCTGCTGTCCGCTGAAACTTTATTTGGGACATTTCTACTATAAATATCTCTTTAACGACAGTTAGCGGCAGGTTGGCTTCTCACCGTCGTCAGTTAAAACTTTGAGGAAGTGGTTCTGGTGTGAAGTTCGTCCTCTGCCTTCAGCTTCAACATGAGGACATCTCTGGATCTTTGTGTTTGTCTACTGACTCTGTGTGGAATAACACTTGAACAAACCGGTAAGAAAGTTGATATTTATTAGTACGTCACGACCTGTAACTTCCACTGTAGCGTAGCATAACAGCTACATGTTTTATAGAAGGCACCACCGTGTGTCTGGTCGCTACGTTATTCATTATTTTAATTCTACTTAATTCTCCACCGTGTTTTCTCTGTCGACTCATGAACTAATTTAATCACCTTTTGTTCTTTTCAACTTTAATCTTCCTTCGACTTAGTTTCACTTTCGTCTGACTGAGCTCCAGCCAGCACCCATGTTTATTTGCCAAACACACTTATTCAGTGATCACAACTTCAAATGCCTTCACTTAATTCTTGGTGATTTCTGTTTATACAACTATACAAACAAAACTTGATCACCAACATTTAACAGAATCACAGACACTGAGCTCAGATTTCAGCCGAGAGTCTCATGTTTACAATATTCTTAATCTTGTTAATGAAGAGAAATGTGTTTGTGTTGTGTTGTGTTGTCTCATCCACTGTGATAATATGCACATGTTTCAAACTGTAAACTCTCTGAGTAAGAAGTCAGAGTGTAAAGAAAGGCTCCAGGTTGTCCAGCGCTGTGAATATCTCTCTGGACAGTGTGAGGGTCTGTCAGCCTGCAGTGCAGCAGGTCAGAAGCAGCTCCAAACACATCAGAAAATATCTCTCTCCAAAGGTTCAAAACACAGTTTTCATATCCAGGTCATCCAGGTTTGATGATGTCATCACTGAAATAACACAGACTGATTTATCAAAGCTGTCTCCTGAGGGAGAATATTTCAGGAGGTGTGATGTGGAGGAAAACTTAAAGCCATAAATAATTTGATTACTAACTACCATGATGTAAACTGGTGTTTCAGAGCAAATGTTTTCACCTGACGGCTCCGTTGAACATAATGATTACATTTACTTTATTTTTCAGGTCCAGGTGTCAAAGTGGTCGTGAAACAAGACAGTGATGCTGTTTTACCCTGTTTGATCAGAACCAAGGAGGACATCACAAGAAAGATCTTTGACTGGAGGAAAGATTTTCAGAAGAAGGTGTTCATGTATGATTCAGGCATCTTCACAGGTCAAGATGAGCAGTTCAAAGGTCGAGTCTCACATTTTCAAGATCAACTGAAGAACGGCAACGCCTCCATAAAGATCAATAATACGACGGTGGCCGACAGCGGGAGCTACAGCTGCTTTTTTCCAAATCTTCAGCCGAGACAAAGATTCATCATTGAGCTTGTTGTTGGTGAGTGCTTTCATTAAACAGTTAATGTGCTGTATGACAGGCAGGCTTGGGGAGTCAGAGAGTACGTAGAACTTAAAACATGTTATTAGGATACAAAAAAAGGTAACTGTATTCTGTTAGTTACAGAAAAAAAAGTAATCAGATTACTGATACATTTTGTAAAAAAATAGGAATTATTGTCAGGATTACCATTTTAAACAATAACAGTAATCAGTAACACCCCCAGGACTGTGTGCTCAGCCCCTCCTGTTCACACTGTTCACTCATGACTGCATGAGTGAACAGTGTGACTGTATTGAGTTCAAGAGAACGTCAGCAAAACTAAGGAACTGATGGTTGATTTGAAAAAGAAGGAGGCAAAGACACATCCCTGTCTGCATCAGTGGAGCTGAGGTGGAGCAGGTGAACAGTTTTAGGTTTCTGGGAAACAACATTAAAAAAGCACAGAAATCAAGCAATAGAAATCATCCTGACTGGAAACATCCCACACTGGCTGGTTGGATCACGGCCCTGGACAGGAAGGCTCTGCAGCGGTTTTCTTGTCTGATGCATCTTCTCACCCATTCAGTTATCAGATGAGGTGTTAATTCACACAACAAAGGCCACATATTTAATGAGGGAGCTGCATGTTTAAACTATACATGTAGCTCCCTCATTAAATATGTGGCCTTTATTGCATTGAAAAATGAATCCATTAATAACATGTAACAAGTTCATAATCTCACCCATTCATTGTGCAAAAAATAATGTTCTTATTTATCTTTCAGAGCCGATCTTGAAAGACCGATCAGGAGAAATCTCAGGTGAGTGATGATGTCACTGATCTCTGCACCTGTAAGGTGTGCTACTACTCTCTGTGCCTCGGTATCACTCAAAGGTTTTGATACAGTGACTCCGTGTAGACGTGTTGTTCTCACAGTGCAGCAGGTTGACATGAGCAGAGGGACAACCAGCAGCTGCAGGTTAACAGACATCATGTCAGCTGATCGCTTCATTGAATCAGCTTTCATTTGGTTCTTTAGTCATAAATAAGGGTGTCACGATTTCGATTTGAAATCGAAATCGATGGAAATTAATTCACAATCTCGAACTTCGAATTAAAAAATAGAATCGTCGATGTTGCCACGCCCCCACGTCACGTCCGGTCGGCTTGCCAAGGGGAAAAACACACACGTGTTGAAGTGCTGCGACTCAGCCTCCTCTAACTTAGCTGGTAGCTAAGCCAGCAGCTATTAGCTACAGCCAGTCAAACGATAGCATGGTGTTACACCATTCCTGCTCGGCTCCCGGACCGTGGTCGGGAAGCACCGGGGAGATGATTTCCTCCAGGGCCGAAGTTTCTGTTTACCTTCGGGGTGAACCCCCTTTCACGTGTTATGCTGGTGGGAAATAACACCAGGGAGCTTTGCTGTATCTTGAGGAGCCGTCGCCTTTATTCAGCCAAACTGCAGCCTATATTGTTCACTTACACTGTCGCTGCTGCTGCTGCTCCTTTCGCTTCTCCTTCCTCTCCCATTCATTCACTGTCCACACGTACGCACGCTCCCTCTCTCGCTCGCCAACTCACACCTGACGCACCTTGTATATGTTCAGCTGTTCGGGAAATAGTTTGTTATGTTGTTAATAAATGTTTTAAATTTGACAATGTAGTGTGGTACATTGCGAACAAAGGTCAGATATTATATTGCATAAAACTCTAGTCTAAAGATGGCGTAGCAACCTGTGCTTTAAAAAAAATAAATGTAAAAATCGAGAATCGAATCGAACCGTGACCTTAGAATCGAAAATTGAATCGAATCGAGGATTTGGAGAATCGTGACACCCCTACAACTGAAAGATGTTTTTCTAATAATTATAAAAAACTTCTTGAGTTTTGATCAAAAGCAATCAATAAGCTGTGATTCATATTTGATTTCCACTTCACCTGTGTAAAAAGTTAACTTCAGTGTAGGGCTGTGTGGTGTTTCCTCCTGAACGCTAGAGGCGCTATGAGACAGTAGACAGTGCAGGAGTAGAGTAGAGAAGAAGAAGTGAAGGAAATTGCCTCAAGCAAGATGCTACCTGTGTATGCTACCTGACCTGACGTCCTCCCGGTTTATTGTTTTGTATAAATAAAGTAAGTGAAGTAAAGTACGTCGACGCTTCTCATTACAATATCACATATTGGCGACGAGGATGGCGGCCCTGAACCTGAGCCAGCCGCCGCCTTTTCTACAAAACGTCGGGGAACCACCGGTCCCGTTCAAGGCATGGATCCGGACTTTCGAGAACTATCTGCTCGCCATGTCAGAGTCGGAACTGCCGGAGGCACGTAAGAAAGCGCTGCTTATTCATTGTTTGGGCGCAGAAGGGCAAAGACTATTTTACACGTTGACGGTCGCTGACGACAAGTACGCCACCGCGCTGGAGGCTCTTACGGACTTTTTCACACCGAAAGTGAACGTCGTCGCGGAACGCTACCGGTTCAGACAACGGAGTCAACGCCCAGGTGAGACGACGGACCAGTTCGTTGCTGCGTTGAAGGAACTAGTGACAACATGTCAGTTCGGGAATATGGAGGAGGAGATGATAAGGGACCAAGTTGTTGAAAAGACTAATTCAGCACGCATCAGGGAGCGTTTACTGCTGGAGATACCCCTCACACTCTCCAAAGCGTTGGTCATAGCGCGCCAAATTGAGACTGCTGTGTCGGAGGCGAAAGCTATCTGCAAGGGAGCGACAGACAACGCTGTGCACGCTGTTCACCAAGCACCACAACAACACAGGAAGTTCAAGAAAGACAAAAATAAAACCTACTCACCTTCACAGACTGCACAAAGGAAAACATGTTACAGGTGTGGTTCAACTCAACATACTGCTAACTTCCAAGGCTGTCCTGCAAAAGAGGCGCACTGCAACGCCTGCAAGAAAAAAGGACACTTTGCAAAGGTCTGTAGAGGGAGCAAAAATGTAAGTGAGGTGGAAGCTGTCCCAGAAGTGACTATTTTGAATGTGAACACTTGTGGCTCTGGTAGTATAATGTGTACAGTGAAAGTCAGTAGTCATGGGTCAGTAACTCAGGATATTGAGCTAATGCTAGACACAGGTTCAGCAGTGTCCATCCTGCCAGAACAAATGGTCACTGAGTTTTTCCCTGAGACTTCCCTTATGGAACCAAAACTCAAGCTGAGGGATTATGGTGGGAATTCTATAGCTGTGAATGGTTGCTTACAAGCTAATGTAGCATTTGGGGACCTCAGTACTACTACAGTGTTTTACATTGTAAAGAACGGTTCAGCAGTCCTAGGTAGGGACTTATTCTACTCACTACAGATGCAGCTGAAAGACGGTAAAGTCACTGCCAGAACTGGTAATCAGTCAAAAGCTTCAGTAGCAAGTATTGCAGGGGACAAATTAGGCTGTGCTAGAGGATTTGTCCATAGAGTTAACGTACGCCCAGATGTCAAGCCAGTACAACAGAAACTGCGTAGATTACCCTTTTCAGTCAGAGATGCAGTGTCTAAGGAGTTAAAGAAACTCGTAGAACAAGATGTTATAGAGCCAGTTGAGTCATCTGAATGGATCTCACCCATAGTCGTCACTACAAGAAAAGACAGACCAGAACCAAGACTCTGTGTAGATCTAAGAGAGCCTAACAAGTCAGTTGTAATCGACGGCTTTCCACTGCCGCACATGGAGGAAATGTTCACAGAGTTGAGAGGAGCAACGCTGTTTTCCACATTAGACCTCCAGAGCGCCTATCACCAGATGCCGCTACATGAGGACAGCCGCAGCTTGACTACCTTCATTACACACGATGGCTTGTTTCGCTTCAAGCGGGTGCCATTCGGACTGGCATCGGCGCCCAGCTGTTTCCAGCGGATGATGTCGACGATCCTGAAAGGTTTGCCGGGGGTCCAATGTTACCTCGATGACATCATTGTTTCAGGTGCGACAGCTGAGGAACATGATAAAAGACTGACAGCTGTGCTTCGGCGTATACATGATGCAGGGCTGAAGCTGAATCACTCAAAATGCAACTTCAAACAAACAGAACTGTCTTTCTTGGGGCACACGGTGTCAGGTAAAGGACTGCAGCCTGATGCCTCACATGTGACTGCTGTTTCTCAAGCACCTCCACCTACGGACCTGCCCAAATTGAGGTCATTTCTAGGGCTCACGTCATGGTATTCCAAATTCATACCAGACTATGCTGCTGTTGTTGAGCCCCTGAGAGCACTTTTGCGTGGAGCAGAGACATTCACATGGACTCCTGAGGCTCAAAAGAGCTTCGAGACTGTTAAAAGACTTATAGTGAACAGCCCTGCTCTCTCTCTGTTCAATCCGGAGCTGCCCACTGTTGTCACGACGGACGCGTCTGACTATGGACTAGGAGCAGTCCTCACCCAGATACATCAAGATGGTTCTGAAAAAACTGTTGCTTTTGCATCGCGCACGCTCACCCAGGCGGAGAGAAAGTACTCCACGGTTGAAAAGGAGGCCCTGGGGTGTGTGTGGGCAACAGAAAGGTGGAGAACATACTTGTGGGGGAGACATTTCACATTACGCACTGACCACAGCCCGCTCACCACACTTCTAGCTTCAAAAGGTCAAGGACGAGCAGGTATGCGGATAGCCAGGTGGTCATCTAGGATGTTATCATTTAACTATGACATTCAGTACAAACCAGGTCGAGAGAATGTAACAGCGGACTGCTTGTCTCGTCTTCCACTGCCAAGCTCAGAACCTAGCTTGGTAGACGACACTGAGGTGGCACTTACCTCTACACTGACTGCCATCACTGAAACTGACTTTAAAGCTGCATGTGCTTCATGTCCTGTACAGACTCAACTACGTGAACTACTCACTTCAAGATGGCCAAAGTCAGCAAAAAGCTTGTTGCCAAGCTTACAACCATTCTTCAAACTTCGGCACGAGCTCTCCCTTCAAGATGACTTGGTGGTGCGTGGCACACACAGACTCTTAGTACCGGACAGTCTCCAACCAAAACTGATCTCCCTGGCACACGACACACACCAGGGAATTGTGAGAACAAAGCAGAGGCTCAGAGAAGCTTATTGGTGGCCAAGCATGGATGCCCAGGTCGAGGCAGCCATAAAAGCATGCATTACATGCCAATCACATGACAAGTCTGCAGTCACCCACACTACTCCACTACAGCCTGTGCCATACCCAGAAGGAGCATGGGAAAAAGTAGCTATTGATGTGGTAGGGCCCTTTGATAAGGCACCTATAGACTGTCGGTTTGCAATTACACTTATTGACTATCATAGCAAGTGGCCCGAGCTAACCTTTGTTCCACATGTCACTTCACGTACTGTTATTCAGTTTTTGTCTGCAGTTTTCAGCAGAGAAGGAGACCCCAAGGAGCTGGTTTCAGACAACGGCTCTCAATTTGTGTCACGGGAGTTTGAAACGTTTCTCTGTGACAGAGGCATTGTGCACAGGAAGTCTTCAGTCTACTATCCGAGGGCGAACGGAGAGATTGAACGTTTTAATCGCAGCTTGAAGGATAGTTTGCAGACGGCCTCACTGGAAGGAAAGCCATGGAAAGAGTTCACAAGGGAATTCCTACATGTCTATCGTGCAACTCCCCACTCTACAACTCAGCGCTCACCAGCTGAACTGTTGCATGGTCGACCCATGCGCACTAAACTTCATGTGGCCGGACGTCCACTTCCAGCAAACAAAACACTGTCTTCAAAACAGGTTGCTCTCAGAGTGAGAGAAACACAGAAGAAAAGCAAGGCTTACACAGACCGCAAGCGAGGGGCTACAGCTGTGTTCTTCAGATGTGGGTCATATGTCCGGGTGAAGAAACCTGGCATTCTTCCTAAAACCCAGTGCAAGTTTTCCAAACCACTCAGAGTGATGGAGAAAAGAGGACAGTATACCTACTTGCTGTCGGATGGAAGATGCTGGAACGCATCTTACCTTGCACCGGTTTCTCTTCCAGCACAGGAGGGTGACAGTGAGCTGTTGCCTCTGGACTTTGTGAATACACAATCAGATACACCACAACCAGAGACATCCACACCACAGGCCAGGCCAGTCAGGCTTAGAAGAGTGCCTGAGTGGACTAAGGACTTTGTTTGTTGAATGAAGTCTGGAAATATCTGAATGCACTTGATAATGTTCTGTTTTCAATGAGTAAGAATGTAACTGTTACTAATGAATCCATTGTTCTTTATGCAGGAGTTGAAATGTGGACACACTGTTAATTTTGTGTGTAACTGAGTGTAAAATAAGTCAGAATATAAGGAAAGAAAAGTTTGTTATAAAAATAATCTTATAGATGTGTTATACATGTCATGTTACAAGTCAGAGTAGCAAAGAAAAACAGTTTCATCTGAAATGTGAAAGCTATTGTTCATATAGACAATGTTTGCTTATTAAGGGGGATATGTGGTGTTTCCTCCTGAACGCTAGAGGCGCTATGAGACAGTAGACAGTGCAGGAGTAGAGTAGAGAAGAAGAAGTGAAGGAAATTGCCTCAAGCAAGATGCTACCTGTGTATGCTACCTGACCTGACGTCCTCCCGGTTTATTGTTTTGTATAAATAAAGTAAGTGAAGTAAAGTACGTCGACGCTTCTCATTACAATATCACAGGCTGCAGCTAATGTTTCCATTATTAATTAACCTCTTGTTATTTTTATTTAAATTAATCCATTAATGGTCTTTAAATCAAATCATTAAATTAAAGGTCTCAGGGTCCAATGTGCCTTTTTCTCCAAACCCAAAGATTTTCAGTTGACAGTGACATAAAGTAGAAAGTAGTCATGTTTGAGAAGGTGGTCAGTGATGATTACATCTTATTACATGCAGACCTGCAGACTGTGCAGTCAGGGCAGGATTAGGTGAAGACATCAGCACTAATAACAATCACCAGGCAGAAATGTTGGACTGCTTTCCTGATGTACTGCTGTTTCCTATTCCCCTGAGAGGCAGAGACGAGTTTCGATGTTTCTGGCACTGTGTAAAGTCATATACGTTGGTTTAAGGAGGAACATAGCAGAAGATTTAGTAGCACACTTTTGAGACTTGAATCAAGCTGACAGATGTTGATAGCTGCTTCAGCTTCAAGCTTACGTCAGTTTAACTGGAACTTTGTCTCTGCTGCAGAAAGATGGAAATATTTTGGTAATTCTAATATTTGTTTAGTCTTTAGACTTTTAGATGTTTCTTGGCCATTTTCACCTCAGTCACATTCTGTTGGAAGTCATCCACAAGCTTCTGGTCGTCCTGGCTGAATTTTAACCCCTCCTCTTGAAAGAATCGGGAAAATTCAACTAAATTTGTTGGCTTCCTGGCTCTGACTTGTTTCTTCAGTACAGTCCACATGTTCCTGAGTTATCCAGTCGTTTACCACTTGTGATGTGTGTTTGGGATCATTGTCCTGTTGGATCACCCAACTGTACCTAAGAGCCAAATCTTCTGGCTGATGATTTCAGGTTTTACTAAAGAATTTGGAGATGATCCTTCTTCATTATTATTCCATTTACTTTCTTTAGAGCAGCAGATCCACTGACAGCAGAACGGCCCCACAGCAGAACACTACCAGCACCATGCTGGACAGTAGGTTTGGTGTTCTGAGGTTAAAGGCTTCACCGTCTCTCCTCCAAACATGTTGCTGCTCATTGTGGCCAAACAACTCTGCTTTGAAATGGCTCCAAGTAACTTTCCTGACTTGTTCAAATCAATAATGAGCTCTTTCAGATCAATACTGAGCTCCTTAGACTTTCCCTTTGTAGTGTTTGTGGCTGAGTCTAATGGCTGCATCAAACAAGTCCAGAAAAGTCACCAGCTGTTGTCAATCAGAATCACTCAGAAGAAGTTAAGATGCTACAAAGAACATTTGATTCACACAACTTTCTATAATCATCTAAACTGATTGTTCAAGTTACTGTATGTATATTTATGATCCAGCAGATTTGGTCACATTTTCAGAAGACCGATAATAAATTCAGATTTGAACCAAACTTCATGAATGTTTTTAGTGACAAAGTAGTTTGTGTTCCACTTATTCATCACAGAAACATGAGAGCTGTAGAAATCATTGGAGCTGAAGGCTGCCATGATGAACATGTTCTTTACAAGTGGATGTAAAGTGTTGACCATGACTGTGTTACATCTAAACAGTCACTACAATATGTTTCTGAAAGCATTTTAGGCAGCAATGGGCAGAGTAGTGACAGACTCTTGGTTCATAGTTGCACCATCTGGTTCAGACAGTTTGATCAGAGTTTGGTGAGATGATCCTCACACGATACAAGAGAGACGGCAGCTTTGTCTCCTTCTCAACATCTGACTGTATCTTTGTGTCCGTGCATCAACAGTCTGTAGTTGATATGACAGCCCTGAAATCTGAAGGGTGACGTGTTTTGGCAGAGTTTTGCAGGTAAAAAGGTGAGGGGGCTCTGGGTGCAGGCAAAATAGAGAGAAGTTTAACATTGTTCATTTGTGTTTAGCACCAACATTGTAGTGACACAACGCTGGTTGTAAATCTAGTGTGAGTCTCACATTGTGCTTTTCTGCTTCTCTCCTGTCTTCTCTCTTAAACACAGTGTTTCAGTCAGTGACGGGATAAAAACAACATGATTACATCACTAGAGCCTTAGTTATACTTGATATCTCACAGTCCAGTAGTAAATGCTGTGCTGCCCTTAATAAGCTGCTGTTTATATTGTGTTCACAGGTGCATCTCCAAAGCCATACGTCACCACACTTTATGTCACAAAGGACTTGTCGCTGCTGCAGTGTGAAGTTCGAGGAGCTTCTCCAAAACCTAAAGTCGAGTGGCAGGACAGCACTGGAAACATCCTTCCTGCTGAGGAGCCTCAGGTCTCAGAGAGAGGAGGTCGTTACTACGTTACCCTCAACACCACTGTGACCAAGACTGACCTCTACCGCTGTGTAGCCACACAGGAGGAAATTAGCCATCAGTTATATGCTGAGACCTACGTGCCTTTCAGGGGTGAGATTTCTTTCCTGATGGTTTCTTTCCTGAAGAATTTTCATCGTTCACGTGTTATTAAATTTACATTTAATTGTTGTTTCTGCAGAGTCTATGTTCAGGGTAACAAACATGATATGCAGCAACATGTTGAGTTTGACATTTACTTTTTGTGATGTGTTTCAGAGGACTTATCCAGAGAAGTGGAGCAGTGGAGTTCGGCAACTATATTCCTTGTTCTGCTTGTTGCAGTTTTAGTTCTGGTTGCTGCTGTAATGTGCCGTAGATGTAAGTTTATATCATGTATTACACCAACATATCCATCATGTGCAGACATCAACATTACAGATACATTGTGTGATACGATCACGTCCAGACAGTTTGTTTCTGTCTCCTCAGATTTGAACCCTTCTGTTTATTTACATGAGGCCTCTGGTTCTAATACTGACTGATTAAATTAAAGTTAATCACTTAATTCACTTAACTTCCATCAGACAGACCTCTGAACATCACTCACTCATGTTCTTCGTATAGTTCACAAGTGAACATTTGAAAGTGGAGGCTCTACATCCTGAAGCTTTCTGCTGATAAACACAATTGAGACAAACAAAAAGGCTCATCTAGATACAAGTTAATACCTTTTAAAGAGGCGATATGTTGTTTTGAAGAAGAAATTCAAACTCAGAATTTTTATATTTACAATATTAATGAGTTAATAATACAAACTCAGAAATATGTATTTTTTCCAAAGCTGAATCAACAAGCTGTTCTCAGAGGAAAATAAGGTCCCAGAACACTGTTTGAAGGTAGAAACGTGGCAGGGTCCGCCACATATAAACAAAGTAAAACAGTATAAATTGTTTATTCAGTCATGAAAACAAATCAGTCAATGAAGATCTTTCTCTTCTGATTAAAAGTCGTTCACAAAACTACAGAATGCTCCTTTAATCCAGTTTATCATTTAATGAATGATGCTTTGGATTAACTCTCAAAATGGTTTGGTAAAAGACATCTGACTGCAGAAACGGACTTAAAACAGACGCACTGGACTCGTTTTCCAGATCTGTAGCTTTAACACTTCTGGTTTGAATGTTGTTTAATTTCTTTTAATGTAATTTTATGCCCCTGAAAAGCACTTTGAGTTGCGTCTGAATTGTGCTATACAAATAAACTTGCCTTTGGTGGTCGACCTCAGTGTAACATTGAACATTGAGATTCTTCTGTAAAACAATGAAAGTAAAACTGACTTTTAAAAGATGATACAAACATTAAAATCTGCACCAAAATCATTTCTGTAATGTAAACTTTTGTTTTCTGCAGATTCACTATGGGGAAGGCTTCGTCGTGATGATGCCTCATTAAGTCAGTCACCTCTCAGCAATGGTGGTTTGTAACAAATTACATTTATTCCACTTTCAACAAATCCCTCAGGCTGTAACCTTTAAAGGGACAGTTCAACACTTTAAGTAATACCCTTACCAGTGTTAGATTCAGGAGGTGGTTAGCTTAGCTTAGCATAAAGACTGGAAGCAGAAGGAAACAGACTAAAGTTAGAAATACACCTTCAGCACCAGGCTAACTGTTTCACCCTGTTTATGGGTTTGATGCTAAAGCTAAGCTAATGGCTTCCTGATTCCATCAGACTCCATATTGATAATGAATGAATTGATTAAGTTATGAAGCCAAAGAGCTGAACATGTTCTGGTATCAGCTCTGTGACTCACAGCTGTTGGTGCTCATTATTAACACTCAGGTGTCAAAGTGCTTCATTTGGCAGCAGAGTGAGTTTGAATTGGATGTTTATAATAATCCTAATATGTAGTGATGAAGCTGAAATCATGATGTGTCATTAAATGTGAGACGGTGATCTAATGTTATGTTTGGTGGTCGACCTCAGTGTCACATTGAACATTGAGATTCTTCTGTAAAACAATGAAAGTAAAACTGAAACCGTTCAGAGCAACTTTTCACTCTCCATTCTTGACTGTTTGAAAACAGACTTTTAAAAGATGATACAAACATTAAAATCTGCACCAAAATCATTTCTGTGTGATGTAAAAGTCGACTTTATGTAATGTAAACTTTTGTTTTGTTTTCTGCAGATTTACTGCGGAGAAGGCATTCAGGTGATACAGACAGTGCCTCATCAAGTAAGTCACCTCTCAGCAATGTTTGTTCGTAACAAATGACATTTACTTCACTTTCAACAAATCCCTCAAAACACACCTCTTCAAAACTTCTTACAATCACCAGAGAAGTTTGTTCTCCTCCTCCACTTTCTGATATGTTCCCTTTACTCACAGATTCATTTTCTTTTGTTGTTGTTTCCTTTGTTAAGTGACTTTAGTATCTAGAAAAGCACTATACGTTTAATGTATCATTATTAGTATTTACATTACATATACTCGAGTCCCTTTTTTGAATGAATTGTACTTTTCTGAGTAGTTTATTACAGAATACTTTTACTTGAGTAGATTGTCAGCTGGTCCCAGGTCTGCTGCTGCTCTGTTATCTACCACAGCCACGCCTCCACATGACATGAAGCAGGATAATGACTGAAGCTACAGCAGGAGTTTGGCTTTCTAATAACGCTAACCGCTAATATTCACAGACGCATTAACAACACACAGTACAATGAGCTGCAGAGCATCAGAGAACAGAGCTGACACTGAGCTGACAGAGAGCAGTAAGCATGGCGGCAGGAACGAAGGGTGCAGAGGTGCTGCAGCTCCCCTAAAACAAGGCATTATTAAAAACACTGATCGATAGGAGTGATCAGACTTGTAGCAGAGAGACAGAGAGAGAGAGAGCTCATATGTGGACGAGCAGGAAAGAGGGACAGAAGTGTCCACAGGACTTAAAAACTGTTGTTGATCATGAAGCGTAAGATTTCTCTACAACTCTGTGATTTGTCAGTCAGGGTCTCTGTGACCAACAGGAAGATCAGCGTTATATTCGCCCCTCTCCTCTATGAAACGTCTGTATCCTCACTGAGCTGCATTATTATAAACTATGAGGCTGTTTATTCAGGCAGTAACGTGCGTCTCTGTTGAGCCGGTCAGGCTGAAACCTTTAACAGAACAGTTCAACTCTTTATTTAATACCCTTACCAGTATTAGATTCAGGAGGTGGTTAGCTTAGCTTAGCATAAAGACTGGAAGCAGAAGGAAACAGACTTAAGTTAGAAATACACCTTCCAGCACAGTAGGTGTACAGTAGTACAGGAGTGAACTGTCCCTTTGAGCCAGTTAATCATCTGACATGAGATACTTTACATTAATACTTAGTAATATAAACGTTGACTTAATGTAATGTAAACTTTTGTTTTGTTTTCTGCACATTCTCATCCGTGGAAAATGCCTCCTACAGATGTTCCAGAGAATGACTCGCCAGGTAAGTCTCCTCTCAGCAATGGTGGTTTGTAACAAATTACATTTACTCCACTTTCAACAAATCCCTCAAAACACACCTCTTCAAAACTTTTTACAATCACCAGAGAAGTTTGTTCTCCTCCACTTTCTGATATGTTCCCTTTACTCACAGATTAATTTTCTTTTGTTGTTGTTTCCTTTGTTAAGTGACTTTAGTATCTAGAAAAGCACTATACGTTTAATGTATCATTATTATTATTTACATTACATATACTTGAATAAATTGTACTTTTCTTAGTAGTTTATTACAGAATACTTTTACTTGAGTCCTATTTTTTGGCTACTCTACCTACTGAATATGTATTTTTGATTCTGGAGTGAACTGTCCCTTTGAGCTTAGCATAAAAACAGACTAAAGTTAGAAATACACCTTCCAGCACCAGGCTAACTGTGTCACCCTGTTTATGGGTTTGATGCTAAAGCTAAGCTAATGGCTTCCTGATCCCATCAGAATCCATATTGATAATGAATTAACTGATTAAGTTATGAAGCCAAAGAGCTGAACATGTTCTGGTATCAGCTCTGTGACTCACAGCTGTGATTGCTCAGTGATCATTATTAACAGTTGAGTTTGAAATAGATGTTTATAATAATCCTGACAGGAAGTGATGGAAGCTGAAATCTTGACATAATTAAATGTGAGTCAGTGATTTAACAGGTTGAGGATTTATGTTTGGTGGTCGAGTTCAGAGTCGTCTTTAAAACACACTGACTGAAACCATTCAGATAAATCTTTCACTCTCCATTACTGACTGTTTGAAACAGACTTCAGAAAGATGAAACAAACATTAAAATCTTTGTTGTTCTGTTTAATACAAAGGTTGACTCTGCGTAATGCATACTTTTGTTTTCTGCAGATTCCCCGTTATTCGAGAGGTCTTTGACTCAGAACTGAGCATTAACAGCCTTCAGAGTGGCCACTGAAGTCTTCTCTTTGATACTTTGTGTGTGTGTGTGTGTGTGTGTGTGCTATATAATGTAATATACACAGATCAGGCATAACATTATGACCATTGACAGGTTAGTGAATAACACTGATTATCTCTGCATCATGGCACCTGTTAGTAGGTGGGATATATTAGGCGGCAAGTGACCATGTTGTCCTCAAAGTTGATGTGTTAGAAGCAGGAAAAATGGGCAAGTGTAAGGATTTGAGCGAGTTTGACACGGGCCAAATTGTGATGCTAGACGACTGAGTCAGAGCATCTCCAAAACTGCAGCTCTTGTTTCCAGTCTGCAGTGGTCAGTATCTGTCAAAAGTGGTCCAAGGAAGGATCAGTGTTTGTTAAATTTGTAAATTTCTCAGGGAACAATTTGTGGATCTTGATGAAAACAAATCTGGCGTTTTTAGGCTGCTGGTATCTATGAATGAGGACAAAACTAGAATTGATAAGAAATTTCACTTTCCATGATTTCAGGACTTCAAAGGATTTTAAGTGGATTTATATAGATTAACTTGCCTCTAAGTGTTTGGACGTGTGGGCGGATTGTAGAAATCCAGACCTTGTTTCGTCGCCCAGTTGATTTTATTCGGATCAATAATTGATTTTCTGACTTGTTCGATGCACCTTTTGGAGATAAACAAGGTGAAAACCTTTCTCCAGCTCGTTTTGTTTTATTAGTATCTGTCTACCAGAGTTGTTACAGTCCAACACAAATGATTGCTGTTTGTAGATATGTGTATATATTTGTGTATTCATACAGGAATAATGCGTCGCTGCAGTTGAGACTCGGCCTTATTGTTACGTTATGCTCATTTATTCAGAAGCCAAAGATCTTTAGTTACACACAGAGCTGGTATTTGTGCTGTGACCATCGATGTCGGTGAGGTCAGAAATATTCAGGAGGACAAACGTTTGTGTGAGGATGTGATTTGAGGGAAGTGAGTCTGATTCAAACGTTGGTCCTCGCCCCCCCTCTGTTGGGTTTATGGCAGTTATCCAGATGTGCTGCCATACGCTCACCTGTCTCTATTCCTGCACTGAGGTGCAACGTGAAGATGTTCCTGAATGTAGCTGCATGTGTGTGAACAGTGAAAATCACTGGTGGTGCCTTAAAAGACATTCACTCATTTACTGTCTGTACAGGAGGCTTCTGGATTATTTAATACAGAAGGTTTTTTTATTATTTGTGTTGGTTTTGTCGTCATTGATGGTCTGAAGGTTTGATTGTAACGTTTCTTCAGTTGCTTCACTGTTTCTTTATTAAATGTAAATGCTGCACTTTGTTCCTGCCTTGTATGAATTTACGGTGTCTGGATGTTATTACTGTTTTTGAAATGCTAAAGATTTTTACGAAAGAGTCTTTGAAGACAAACTTGCATCTTTTCAATTCAGTTGGTTTAAAGTTTAAACTTGTTTGTACTTGTTTTATGTATTTAGTTTAAACTTTGAACTAAATAAATAAAACAAGTTATAAAAAGTAATTTTGTGTTAATTTTACGAATGAAAGTTAAAACAATCAACAATCATGTTGTTTTTAGTTTAATTAAACAGTCTGTGTTTGGGGACAAACACATTTTTGGTTGTTGGACATTTGTTTAATGATTCACTCATTGATCTTCAAACTTGATTTTAGAATTGAAACCCATGAAAAATGTTGGTTTTCCTTCAATCACCTGATGCAAAATAATAGTTGTTGAACTGTGTATGACTCTGAATATGAAGCTGTGTCAGCGCTCGTCACTCGCTTTAATAAACTGATTTAAGCCCAAAAGGTTGAGACTGTGGTTGATAATCATTTCCTGTTCATTCTCATTGAAACTGCATCAGTTACTTTACACTGGACTCTTTGGTCAGTGGTGCAGGAAACACTCAGATCTTACAACACAACACAAAGAAACTCCTTCATGATTAAAGTCCTGCATTCAGAGTCACTAAAGGAAAAGTACAGAAGTAGTAGTTTAGTTTCAAAAGTAAAATGTCCCTTAGGACCAGTAAATGTTATGTTATGTACACGCACGTTCACACCCACACCTACATGCATGGGCACGCATACACACATGCACGCACGCAGATACGCACACACACACACACACACACACATAGAGCATAGTTCCTAATAAGCAATCACATAATATTGACTAATATTTTATATAGGCTGTAATTATCATACCGGGGAATACTAATGAACCCCAACCTGAACCTAAGGTTGGACTACACAGCTTTCATGTTTGGGCTGGGACACAACAGCAAGTCAGCAACAGACAGCAACATTCAACAACACTAGATCTTAATAGAAAAGCCTCAGACTGTTCCACCCACCAGCTGTATGAGTACAGACATCCGCGACACAGATATGAGACCGACAACATGCACTTTTGGACGATTTATTGACAGTTGCGTTTTTTTGGACAGGCAAAAAAAAACGCAACTGTCACCTACACTGTCATTGTGCGCTCTGCAGCGCTCGTTGTGAAGTGGCTCGCAGGTCGCAGACTCCGGCATCTCCGTGTGAATAGTGGTGTTCAAGCCAAGTCAACATTAATATACATATACATGACTTGGATCGATGAGCAGGGTGATCGGAATGTTTTTCCTGGTCAGCGGACCCCCCCCACACACACACACACGGCTGACCTGCAGCATATGGCACCTGCAGACCGGCTCCCTCCCCAGGCAACCCCGCCACTTAACACTCATAAAACAGAAAAATAGGCCGACCTGTACACAACACTAGTAAATACATAGAAACTAAATAGCAGAGTACTTAGCTCGCCCGGGGTCTGAGCTTGTGCCGCCGTCCGACTCCCCGGGGCGGCGGCGTCGCTGGGCGGCGAGGACAGGAGCTGCTGGCGGCTGGTGGCGGCTGCGCGGCCGCACAGGGAGCGATGACGGCACAGCCTCTCTGTGTGGACCCTGGTCTGGCTACAGGAGGCAACCAGCCCCCCCTCCTCACACCTGAGCTGCTGACCCCCCCTGGCTACCTGACGCCCTCCCCTCCTAACACCTGAGCTGCTGACCCCCCCTGGCTACCTGACGCCCTCCCCTCCTAACACCTGAGCTGCTGACTCCCCCTGGCTACCTGACGCCCTCCCCTCCTCACACCTGAGCTGCTGACTCCCCCTGGCTACCTGACGCCCTCCCCTCCTAACACCTGAGCTGCTGACTCCCCCTGGCTACCTGACGCCCTCCCCTCCTCACACCTGAGCTGCTGACTCCCCCTGGCTACCTGACGCCCCCCCCCCCTCCTAACACCTGAGCTGCTGACTCCCCCTGGCTACCTGACGCCCTCCCCTCCTCACACCTGAGCTGCTGACTCCCCCTGGCTACCTGACGCCCCCCCCTCCTCACACCTGAGCTGCTGACTCCCCCTGGCTACCTGACGCCCCCCCCCCCCTCCTAACACCTGAGCTGCTGACTCCCCCTGGCTACCTGACGCCCTCCCCTCCTAACACCTGAGCTGCTGACCCCCCCTGGCTACCTGACGCCCTCCCCTCCTAACACCTGAGCTGCTGACTCCCCCTGGCTACCTGACGCCCCCCCCCCCCCCTCCTAACACCTGAGCTGCTGACTCCCCCTGGCTACCTGACGCCCTCCCCTCCTAACACCTGAGCTGCTGACTCCCCCTGGCTACCTGACGCCCTCCCCTCCTAACACCTGAGCTGCTGACCCCCCCTGGCTACCTGACGCCCTCCCCTCCTAACACCTGAGCTGCTGACTCCCCCTGGCTACCTGACGCCCTCCCCTCCTAACACCTGAGCTGCTGACCCCCCCTGGCTACCTGACGCCCTCCCCGCCCACAGAGCGGTGCAGCCGGACGCGCTGCTCCTCTCTCCGCCATCAGTCACAGCTGCACCCGATCAGCCATTAAGGAGCCCCGCTGCTGACGTCACACACCAGGTGTCTCCCCTAATCTCACCACACTATGACACCACATTATACTGTGATCTCAAACCAAATCTGAGATCCCAACACACAAGACACCATTTTACAAGATCTTACTAACCATCTTCCCCGGGTGAGTCTGTCACAACGTTTAATCGGAAAAGCACCCGTTGAAACAGTCTCCCTCTTTTTTTTTATATAACAGCTTATGATGTAGCCTATATATTTAATTGCATATTTAATTATTAATTTTAATTTCTATATCCACAATTATCCCAGCATGGATCTATTATAAGACATATATATAATACATCCATGATTTTTCTTCTCCTCCTTCTTCTTCTTCTTCTTCTTCTTCTTCTTCTTCTTCTTCTTCTTCTGTGGTCAATAGCAAGAGTAAAATACACCTTTAATCCCGCTTGAACTGTGTCATGAACAACACAGATGATATTTGTCAATTAAAACAAATATTTTTCCAAGTCATTAAAATCGCAGTTTTGTTATTAATTAAGTAAAATCTCATGTGGTTTTGTGTTGAAGCGCTCAGTGAACGACATCGTCTCATCAACACACGTCACCAACACCAACATGGAGCCAACTGGACCCAGAAAAGGTCGTAAGAAAGAGAGAGTTGGTTCTGGTTCAGTTCTGTGAGCTGCTAATATACAGGAGCAGCTCTACCATGTTTAAGTTACGAGACGACGTCACTAACGACACTGTTGGCTGTGTAGTCTTTATAATGACGTCTGATATTTAATTAGTTTAATGACAAACTGAAACTTTATTGACTTGGAAAATTATCTTTTAAACTGAAAAACATCATATGTGAGATTCATGACACAATTCAAACAGGATCAGTGAATTATTTGTCAAATTTATCTGTTGAAGTCTTCTGAAATTAAAATCTCTTTTATTTCTTTGATCCCAGTTTGAACACAGAAACATCAGAAACAGTCACAACACACAGTTTTGACATTTTTCATGTTTTATTCAAACGTTTGTACAGAAATGATGAAGCGCTGCCTGAAGTGACATGAAACACTACAAGTGCATCATCAGTGAACAACAGAAACATCAGTGTGTAACTGGACCTGACAGACTGCCTGAGCACCTGGAAACATAATAAAGAACCAATACAGGCTCGTCCCAAATAATGCCAACAAATATAAAAGTCACATTATATTTACTTGTAGCTACAAAGTGTTCACACTGACTGACAGTGTTAACAGCAGCTTTAGTTCAGTGAAGTCTGATGGTTTTAAAGCACATGTGGAGCTCAGTCAGGAGCTTTAAGCGCTACAAGCAGTCTGATAATATTTGGTCAATAGACGGCATTTATACAGCACTGCTGCCCTCATTCATCCATTCACTCACTCACTCACTCACTCACTCACTCACTCACTCACCGATGGCAGTGAGCTACCATACAAGGTGCTGGTCTGACCATCGGGAGCAGTTTGGGCTTCAGCCTGTTGCTCGAGGACACTTGGACATGTGGACGGGAGGAGCAGATTATGAGGACATCTTATAAAAACAGTTGGTTTAGTTCAGGGACGGATTGAGGTCGTGTTAATGAGAAACATGCACATCGACAAACAGCCTTCATTTTTTTTTTATCTTGCTTCCATGTCAACTATCTGCCTCAACACAACCTGAACCTGAAATTAATTTTAACTTAAAAACCAAGTTTTAATCCTCAAACTGCCTGAAATAAGAGAAGACCAGACAAAATGTCTTCACCATCATCCAGCATGGTGGAAACACACACAACAGAGAACTTCACAGCACATGTAGAGCTGGTTACTCTTATGGATCAGTTGGATTCAGTCCAGTTAGTTCTTCTCCGCTCTTCTTTTTGTCTGCAGGGAACAAAACAAAGTTACAGTGAAGAAAGTCCCACCTGACCTGATCCTACTGAGTGTAAATACACACAGAATGATTAATGTCAGAGAGGATAAAACAACTGTCAAGACTCTGAACATGAAATACATAAAAAGAATGAGTTGTGTCTGTTCATCATTAATATGTTGAAACAATATTTAATCTTACCTTTCTTACAACTGACTGTGATGCAGCCCGTGGCCTGAAGCACAGCTAGAAAAATACCAACACCAACGAAAAGGAGGCTGACAACTCCAGCAACGATCCATCCAGCAGACGACCCTGAAACAGATACAAAGTGAGTGCATCAGTCAGAAGGTCAGTGCAGATGATAAACAGCAGACTGGACCTCACAGCTCACACAGAACAACTAAAGGTGAGTCTGCTCCTGAAATCTGAACTTGTTTCACATGAAAACTCCACTGGGATGAATGTGAGCAGGAACAGTGATGTGAGCTCTGATCTCAGGTCCAGTTTCCTCCTGCTGGGCTCCACAGCTCAGAGGCTGCTTCTGGTTCTGGTCCCAGCAGTGAAGAAATAAATGGACTTAGTTACAGTCCATCACTTTGATCTGACAGTAAAAACACAGGATCATCTGATAAAATATAAAACTTCTTCACAATACTTTTACTGATACTTTTACACTTTTACTCAGGTGGACTTTTACTTGTAACAGAGTATTTTTACTTTGTGTTTCTGCTTCTTTCACTTCAGTAAAGTATCCGAGTACTTCTTCCACCACTGACTACTGTCCAGAAACATGAAGGTTAAAATCACTGTGAGCTTCTTGGTGCTGGTCGGCTCCACAGTTATTGGGCCTGATGGGAGCAGATCAACACACAGTCTGTAGATTATTGAAGTTGAGTCTCAGTAGAAGACTGAAGTTTTCACTCAGTTTGAAACATTTTAAACATTTTAAAAATCTGATGAGGATCCTTTAGATCTGATTAATAAAAAGTGTGACTATCTGTAATGAGAGGGACTTTTTACAGTGTAAAAATGAGCCTGGTGCTGCCCTCTAGTGGACAAACTGTGTCATGAAGACTCTGATTCTCAGTCACAGTCAAACATCAGTAAATGTTGGAGGTGCTGAACATTTCTTCACTCCTGGTTTCAGGCTCAGACAGAAGAGGAAGACTCCTGCTCAGATGTATAAACCACAGTGTTACAGTTCATCTCATGTTTTCATCTTATTTTCACTTTAAGTCAAAACTTAATGCTGGATTTTAAGTTAATTCATCTTGTAATTAACCAACTCTGCTGCAGTTAATGAATAAAGTACCAGGAAGCTGTTTGTCATGTTGGACCTTCACTGCAACACAACGGTTATAATTACAAGTTTACATCGTCCAGTAAAAGCTGCAGCTCCACAGCCTTTATGTTCAGTGTCATGAAGAAGTATCTGACTCCTTCCTGATTTATTCCATGTTTGTATATTTGTCACATTTAATTGTTTCAGATGTTCAAACAGAATCAAATATGAGGCAGAGAAAACCTGAGTTAACACAAAATACAGTTTCTAAATGAGCAATTTAATTATTGAAGGTAAAAACCAGGACGACAAAGTCTTTTTTAAATCATTGAACACTAAGAATGATGTCACCATTAAGAGGCACATGGGTTTCAGCATGAATGAAGGTTTTCAGGCCCTAAATCACACCCTGCTTCTTCATCTATTTTACTGTCACTGGGACCATAACTGACTAAATGAACATCATGTTGAGTTGAAGAAGACTTGAAACTAGAGACTGAGGCCATGAACTCATCAGGAGACTGTTTACTGAGGGAATAAATCAGGTGAGAAGCAGCTTCCACACAATCACACCTCTTTCTGAGCCCAGTGGAGTCGCCCCCTGCTGGTCGGTAGAAAGACTGCAGGTTTAAGGCACTTTCACACCTGAAGGCTTCGACTATATTTTATACAGTCGATGATCGGGACTGTTTTAAGTTTAAAAAGCTTTAAGTTGATAAAAAAAGATCACGACTCACTAAAAAATTATCTTGAATTGACATCACATGAGATTTGTTGTCTGATATATTTTTTATTTCACTAAAGTCAGAGAAAAAATGTGTTTTAAAATATGAAACATTAAGTGTTTAAAAGCTTTTGTTTGAGTCTCTGACAACAACTCAGATTAACAAACATTCAGAGACAGACGGGTACAAGTACTCAAGTACTGAGCTTATAATTGTACTCTAATTTATGTAACTTTATACTTCTACTTCACTATATTTCAGAGGTAATATATTGTACTTTTTACTCCACTACATTAATCAGACAGATAAAGTTACTAGTTACTTTGATCTAAACTCATAAAATATAATTACATGTAGAGTTAAAGTTTGCTCCTAGTTTTCAGTCTGAGTTCAGTTTGTAGTTGAGAAATAAAATAATAAAGTCATCAGTGAGTAAACTCTTCTCTTCCTGTCTGAGTGTCTTCATGGTGTTTGTTGTGTGATTCATGTGTAACTCGGCTGCTGTAACGCTGCAGTTTGTCATTGGGATTAATAAAGTCTCTCTCTAATCTCTCTAATCTAAACAGAGCTCACAGTGACGCCTCTCTGACGGCTTCACTCTGCTGTTGCTGGGCCTGTCTGGTGACATTGTCTTCATATTATACTTGTCACGATCTATTAGTAAACTGAAATCAAGTATTTATTGGCCACAGACTTTGCTACTTCTGTCAATCTAACAAAAATTAGTTAATACCGCTTTATCGATGAAATCACAGATAACCGGCGACGCTTACGTTTGGGTCGGTACCACAGGCTGGTAGACAGACTACATACATCATACACTAACAAACATCATCCCTATGGCATCAACACAGTAGCATTTGGTGACCATCAACATTCTTACTGCCCCCAATCAAGGCAGTGTAGAACCGGGCCTGCAGTGAGGACCTCTCCTGATCCACCAACACTGCATCACTGGCGCAGAAAGCGCAGCGGCGCCTCCACTTCCTCCGCAAACTCAAGCCAGCGAGAGCTCCTCCGTCCATCATGTGCACATTTTACCGGGGCACCATTGAGAGCATCCTGACGAGCTGTATCACTGTGTGGGGCGGGAGCTGCACTGACTGCAACAAAAAGCCCTGCAGCGCATAGTAAACACAGCTGGAAAGATCACTGGTGCCGCACTCCCTCCCTGCAAGACACATACACCACCCGCCTCACCCGCAAAGCGACCGTGATGGTGAGCGACGCCAGCCGCCCCGCACAGTCTGTTCAGCCTCCTGCCCTCTGGGAGAAGATACCGGAGCCTCCGTGCTTCATCCACCAGACTCACAACCAGCTTCATCCACCAGACTCACAACCAGCTTCATCCACCAGACTCACAACCAGCTTCATCCACCAGACTCACAACCAGCTTCATCCACCAGACTCACAACCAGCTTCATCCACCAGACCCACAACCAGCTTCATCCACCAGACTCACAACCAGCTTCATCCACCAGACTCACAACCAGCTTCATCCACCAGACTCACAACCAGCTTCATCCACCAGACTCACAAACAGCTTCATCCACCAGACCCACAACCAGCTTCATCCACCAGACTCACAAACAGCTTCATCCACCAGACTCACAACCAGCTTCATCCACCAGACACACAACCAGCTTCATCCACCAGACTCACAACCAGCTTCATCCACCAGACTCACAACCAGCTTCATCCACCAGACTCACAACCAGCTTCATCCACCAGACTCACAAACAGCTTCATCCACCAGACTCACAACCAGTTTCATCCACCAGACTCACAAACAGCTTCATCCACCAGACCCACAACCAGCTTCATCCACCAGACTCACAAACAGCTTCATCCACCAGACTCACAAACAGCTTCATCCACCAGACTCACAACCAGTTTCATCCACCAGACTCACAACCAGCTTCATCCACCAGACTCACAAACAGCTTCATCCACCAGACTCACAACCAGCTTCATCCACCAGACTCACAAACAGCTTCATCCACCAGACTCACAACCAGCTTCATCAACCAGGCTGTCAGGAAGCTGAACTCTCTCCCACTCCCCCCAAAACACTCTGGCCTCTGAACCTTCAGACTGACTGTCTTTTGCACTATTACAAATACATCACACAGAAACTTTTTGCTGATTACTGACTGCCTTCTTTTGCACTACATATCATACAGAAACTGGACATACTGTACATACAGGAACATAGTAGTTTTTTTTAATATATTTTATTGTCTATTTAATGTTAGTAAATGTCTTTATTTCTGTCGTGCACCTTATTCATACTTTAGTGTTAGGAAATGTCTTCATCTTGTTGTGCTTGTGCACTTTATTTCTCTCACCGTGGGATAGTGAGAGACGTCTTTTCGATTCCTCTGTATGTCTGCTACATGTGGAGAAATTGACAATAAAACTTCAGTGTGTGTTTTGGTGAAATAATAATTCTTCAATTTAACAACATTTTTCTTTTGGAAGTTAAATGAGTGTCAGGATCAGGCTGCAGCAGCCATTTATAAATCTGTTACTGAGTTTGTGGGTGAAGATCAGACTGATCTCAACATCCTGAAGACGTGTATGAAAACTCATAAACCAGCAAGAATTAAAATGATTGAAGTGTTAATACACTGCTTAGAATGATCTCACCATTAAGAGGCACATAGATCTCAGCACCAGTCTGATGGCCGATTTCCTCCTGAGTGACGACACAGCGGAAGTTGTCCATCTTAGTCAAAGCAGCTTGGAGGACGATGTCGTAGCTGTCTCCTCTTTCTGTGACCTTCACATCTTTAACAGGGAGGATGTTTCCAGAACTGTCCTGCCACTCGACTTTAGGTTTTGGAGAAGCACCAAAAACTTCACACTGCAGCACCATCCCATCATCTGTTTTAATACTTGTGACAGATGGTTTTGAAGCTGCACCTGCGAAACAAAAGATGACATTAGATTTAATTACAGCATCAGAAATGTAATATTGGGATGTTTTTTGTTCATCACATCTCTGCTTGTTGATTAGAGCGAGTTTAAGATGAAAGAAAAACACAAGAAACCAAAAAGTAATAAAAAGCATGATGAGGCTCAGTTACAGCTCCAGCATTATTCAACAGAGGATCATATTTCAGACACATTTAACTTCTACAAAGAGTTTGTAACTATTTACAACTAAAACACTTTTTCTGACTCACATCATGACAGAAACACATCAACAGTGAAGACTTTACAGCAGCTCCTGAACTTTTACACATTTGTTGTGCTTAAAAAAAACATTAAAGGACGTCATGTGAGCTTTGTTGTCTATTTACATTAAAGTAATAAAGAAAATGTGTTATGAAATGTGAAACACAGGGTCATTAAAAGCTTGTCCCCTTCTGTTAACAGGGCTCGGGTGTGGCCACTTTAATAGGAACACCTGTACAATCTAAAGCAGGGCTGAGCAACATATACAATATATACTGTTGTCATGATGTGAGACTATATATTGTCTTAGATATTTGATATTCTCACATGGTGATATGTCATAACTGTTGTCTTTTCCAACACAACTGTTCTGACTTTAACTTCACTTTTATGATGAATTAATGTTCAGTTTCTGTCGACACTGTCATCGAGGTGTTAGTTAAATAAAATCTTTATCACTGAGCTCGTAGTTAGTGACGTGTTGAACTGGACTGTATTATATTCAGAGGTGTTTCTAATATTCTGACCCGTCATGTTTGTAAACAGGGAGGACAAAAAAACAGAAACACCTCTCAGTGTGATGTAGTTCAGTACAACACCACCTTTAACTGTGACCTCAGTAATAAACACACACTTTCATTTGCACATTTCAGACAAAGTCGACACAAACTGAACATTATAAAGTTCATAAAAACAGAATTAGTGGCAGAGCTGCTGTATTAAATTACAATATATACATAAACATATTTATACTGCTGTACATACTGTATATATGTGATCTATAGTGTGAACACTGTGTTCATATCAAACCTCCAGCTGTTTATTCTCTACATAACGTCTCACTGACGTTACTTTGCTCTGATACCTGCATTGTATATTTTGCCTTCTGGAAATTGGAATATTGAGCGTTTATAACTTTGAATGTGTTTTTGTCACTGAGATGATCAAAGCACAATATTTACAATTAACTCAACAGATGTGAGTGTGTTGAATGATACTGAGGCCTGTGGAGCTGATGACAGCCATTTTCTATTAATGAGAGCTGGGGAGTGACGTCATCAGAATCAGGACTCACCTGGGATGTTTTCACCTGTTCTGTCTCTTAAGACTTGATCTGAAAGGAAAAACAAACACATGTTAGATTGTTTTGAAACAGACAGGTAATACTGTGTAAAAGTCATGTTTCATCTACTATAGACGGCTGAAATTTCATTGCACAGAGACATAATCTGCAGCCTGTCTCTGATATCAGGCATGTTTGATACAGAGGTCATCTCTCCAGATGTGGCTGCAGCTCTGTGGGCTCGAGGCCCTGCCAGATGTGTATTCTGACCACAACAAAAGTCCATCTGGGACTCTTGAACCAGTCGCAGCAGTAAATGAGCCGACATCTTTATCTGTTTAATGAAAGCACTCACCAACAACAAGCTCAATGTTGAATGTTTGTCTCTGAAGATGTGGAAAAATGCAGCTGTAGTTCCCGCTGTCGGCCATCTTTGTTTTTGTGATCTTTATGGAGGCGTCGCCGTTCATCAGTTGATCTTGAAAATGTGAGACTCGATCTATGAACTGCTGATCTTCACTTCTGAAGATTCCTGAATCATAAAAGAAAACCTCCTGCCGACTTTCATCTTTCCTCCAGTCAAAGGTCTTTCCTGTGATGTCCTCCTTGGTGCTGAGCGAACAGGGTAAAACAGCATCACTGTCTTGTTTCACGACCACTTTGACACCTGGAAGATAAAAACATGTGTTACTCAGTATGTTAACATGCAGAGTCACCTGGGGCCTGTTTCAGGAAGCAAGTTTAACAAACTCTGAGTCAAAACCTGAACTCTAGGTTGACCAACTCTGAGCTGAGCTTTCAGAACAGATGTTAACAATGAGTTCAATCAACTCTGAGTCAAGGTTCCCCTGAGTGAAGCTCGTGCATGAGGATATAAAAAGCCCTCATCAGTGGAACGCAGATAACATGATCCACCATGGCAACAGGTGACGAAAGCCTCGATCCTCCTACTTCTCCCCAGTGGAGTTGGAAATATTAATGACTGCATGTGCAGAAAATGAGCATATTTTCAAAAGAAAAAGCAATACTGAGGCAGCAGCAAAAGAGCGACAGCTTGTGTGGCAGAACATTGCTGACCGAGTCAATGCGTGAGCATTAATTGGAGAAAAAAAAGAAATGTTTCGTCTTGAGTGTTCCACTCATTCAACATTTATATTCTATATGTGTGTTTGAGCGCACAGGTGCAACCCAACAGGCACAAAACGGACCTGGCAGCAACTAAAGATGAAATATAAAAATAAAGTCCAAACAGGTAAGGTATAATTTAATTACAAGCAGTTGTGGTGTTGTTTAGCCTGCCCTCATTAAACAGCATTCAGTGGCTACATTCAACATGTGATAGCGATATTTAAGTAATTAGGGAAATCCCCTAAACAAAGAAAAAGCCAAATCTTCAGCCATCCCATCACTGCCAGTGTTTAATATTGTCTATATGAAAGCCACACCTGAATGCCTGTTGTACATGCACGTCTCCAAATTTGTGTTTTCTGGATATGTTCAAATTTGACCTCCAGTATAGGCAACAGAAAAAAGGCTGAGGCAGGTGGCGTCCACCACCACCACCGCTCACAGAGGCTGAAGAGATGCCCTCAGTCAGAACAGTGGGCGACCTGTTGCTGAGGGCGTCTCTGGGGGGAGCTCATCAGAGCCACGCCCCAGGACACAAGGGCCTACATGAGAGGTAAGTTATTCAAATGAATGGCATATTTACATTCATGCTTTTTCTACTGTTAGCTCAGTAATGGCCATCCATTCATCATAGACACAACTTGGCACACTGATTTTTCAACAACAAAAGATGAACTGTACAACATTTGTACTTCCAGGAAATAAAGAAGACCTCATAAAATAAGAGGCATATTGTCTTTCTTTGACACTGGGGAGGTGATGGGTCAGTTAGAAATGGTTGAAGCATATCATGTCTCTAACAGCTCTTCCATCTCGTGCATCAGCAGGGGGGTTGGATTATTGTCTGGATCATCAGACCGCTGATAATGATAAAACATCCAATCGGGGTCTGATAATCCCGATGGAGATTTCTGCGGAGTATTTGCGCTCCGACATCAACTGGTTCCTCGAGAAACGGACACGCCGTGTCTGCCACTGCCTTCAGTCTGCAGGCTTCAACTGAAGAGCAGGGAAACTCAGGGTTAGTTGAAACAAACCTGCCAGCGAGCAGGTTTGTTTCACGGAGTATGTTGCCCAGGTAACTGACTCAGAGTTGAGCTGAACTGTCTTTGTGAAACCGAAAAACCAGAGTTTCCCTCATCTCAGGGTTGACAAGGTCAGGGGTTTCACTAAACCTGCTTCTGAAACGGCCCCTGCTGATGACTTTTTGTGTGATTTGTGGTTGTTGCTTTGTTTTTGTCCACATTTCATAAAACCACTGAAACATATTGTTACAGTTGTTCACAGGTTGAAGTTAATAAAACAGCAGCAACACTTTACAATGAGGTACAAAAATATGAGTAGTTACTGAGGAGGGAGTGAGGAATGAATCAACCTGATAATTAATGAATCGTTAATGAATAATTCCTGATTAACTTGGATCCAAAGACTTTACAGCAGATAATTTTAGAGAACAGGCTGAGATACTATATTCATTAATCATCAGGTGATGACTCGTTCATAATTATCTGTGAATCAACAGACTGAAGACTCTTAATGAGCTGCTGCTGATTACCTGAGAAGCTGAGTGGCACAAACTAGTAACAACTTATTAATTACTAATTACTTAATCATTAGTTAACTATTCAGATGATGATTGATAATCAATGAGTCCACCTGGTAACTACTCTGTATTATGTTTTACTAAAGAGTAAACAAAAATAAAAATAAAGGACAGCACTCAGATTAAACTGTTTATTCTCTCCTCGCTCACTAAAGAGTAACTAATGATTAACTAATGATTAACTAATGATTAACTAATGATCTGACCTGGTAACTATTCAGTATCATGTTTCACACTGATTCATATATAACTCATGAATAAAGTGACTCTAACCCACAGATATTTATTTATGTATTAATGTATTTAATGTTTAATTGCTGAGGGACCAGTTTGTGTTAAACCTGCTGCACACTACAGCTTTTATAGCCGAAGCTAATCAGTAATGAACGTCACCATGAACTCATCATCAGCTGATGATTGATCGATAACGTGTCTCCCAGTCTGTCCTGTGGTAACTCATTATCTACTATATAGTTTATATGTAACTCATTAACGATCCAATAACTATCAAGTCCTTCCTGATGAAGATCTGCGCCACGTCTCTGTTTTATTGAGGGAACTACTTTAGTTCAAAGTGAACTGAACTTTAAGAGTCAAAGTCCAACAATCACAACATCCTGAAGGTTTCATGTCTGCACGAGCGTTTCTGTGAAACCTGTGCGTGTCTGCAGCAGGATGGAGACGACGCACACGCACACACGCACGCACGCACGCAGGCACACACACAGCAGTGATGACGACATCATTACAGAGCATTTCGAGATTAAAACTCAGCATCATCCAGCTGTAATTCTCCTGTAATCGATCCAATCAATACTATCGATGTGTGCTGATGATCAGGGTGCGTGTGTGACGTCACAGCGCGCTGAGCAGGTGTCTTGTACGCACTAAAGCAGGAAGCAGCTGATGAACATCCCGCATGTTTCCGCATTGTTCCGCTGCTCAGATGAAACAAAGTGAGAATTAAAGACTGTCAGTGAGTGATGATCAGTTTTCTTACCGTCTCCAGCAGCAGACGTTTCTCCAGAGCAGCTCAGCAGACAGAGACACACGAGAGGAAGAAGCTCCATAGTTGTGATGTCCTCTGAGGACTTCACCACACTGATGGTGTCTCTATATGACGGAGCTTCACACACTCCTCAACACCCTGACTGGTTCATCACAACCTGTTTCTGCTCCTCAGCCTGCAGCTAAGGCACTTCCGGTACTAATATTTCAGAATAAAAGCGCCATCACCAGGCCTGCAGCTGCCATCGCATTTTGTCTGGGTGTTGGCCACTGAGAGGAGGGAAGTAACGAAGTACAAATACTTTGCTACTGTACTTGAGAAGATTTTTCAGGTATCTGTACTTCACTGTTGTCTCTTTGGTTTTATTTCTTTGATCACAGTTTGAACACAGAAACATCAGAAACAGTCACAACACACAGTTTTGACATTTTTCATGTTTTATTCAATCGTTTGTATAGAAATGATGAAGCGCTGCCTGAAGTGACATGAAACACTACAAGTGCATCATCAGTGAACAACAGAAACATACATGAACTCTGATAAATAATAAAAACAGCTGCCAGAATAAGACACAACAGTTCAACAGCTGCACAAACTGAACATTAAACCTTCATGAAGGAGGATTTACTGCACGACTGTTGTATCAGACTGCATCAGCTTCAGCTCGCTGTACCTAATAAACTGGACACTGAGTGTTGAGTTCAGTGTGTAACTGGACCTGACAGACTCTGGATCAGAACCTTAACAAATACAAAGAAGCAGGACAGACTCGTCCATACAGAAGATCATTTCTGACAGGTGAAGACAATAAATAATGAAAACCAAGAGTTCATAAAAATGAAATATTCCCATGGAAAATCATGATTATGAGATTAAAATTTTAGTGTTTTATCTCATAATTATGATGTTTCCTCATAATTTAGACTTTAATTGCGCAATTACCACAATAATATATGATCTCATAATTTCAAATTTTCTCTCTCATATTTTAATTATTTTTTCATAATTTTGATGTTTTTATCTCATAATTATGATTTAACATGGGAATATTTTTTCTGGCCTTCCATAAGTCCCAAGTAATGACAAGAACACAAATATAAAATATAAAAGTCACATTATATTTACTTGCAGCTACAAAGTGTTCACACTGACTGACAGTGTTAACAGCAGCTTTAGTTCAGTGAAGTCTGATGGTTTTAAAGCACATGTGGAGCTCAGTCAGGAGCTTTAAGCGCTACAAGCAGTCTGATAATATTTGGTGAATAGACGGCATTTATACAGCACTGCTGCCCTCATTCATCCATTCACTCACTCACTCACTCACTCACTCACTCACTCACTCACTCACTCACTCACTCACTCACCGATGGCAGTGAGCTACCATACAAGGTGCTGGTCTGACCATCGGGAGCAGTTTGGGCTTCAGCCTGTTGCTCGAGGACACTTGGACATGTGGACGGGAGGAGCCGGGGATCGAACCAGCGACGTGTGACGGCACTTTTTTGGTCCGAGCCCCTCGGCTCTGAACACGTATATAAAACTTGGACGGTCTTGTTCTGGTTTCATTAAGTCCCTAATGACAGGATTCTGGGTCCTACACTTGACCTGGACACTATTTGTGACTGAGTGCTGTGAGATAAAGTCGAGGACTGTATATGTGTATATTTTGTATATTAATTGTGAGTCAGCTCTGTAGATCATCGAGCAGACATGCTGTTATAATACTCTCCTCAATACTTCTGATAAGGTTCAGATTGTGAGGTCAGAGTATAAAAACAGTTGGTTTAGTTCAGGGACAGATTGAAGTCGTGTTAATGAGAAACATGCACATCGACAAACAGCCTTAATTTTTTTTTTATCTTGCTTCCATCTCAACTATCTGCGTCAACACAACCTCAACCTGAAATTAATTTTAACTTAAAAACCAAGTTTTAGTCCTCAAACTGCCTGAAATATGAGAAGACCAGACAAAATGTCCTCACCATCATCCAGCATGGTGGAAACACACACAGCAGAAAACTTCACAGCACATGTAGAGCTGGTTACTTTTCTGGATCAGGTTGATTCAGTCCAGCTAGTTCTGCTCCACCGCGCTTCTTCTTGCCTGCAGGAAGCAAAACAAAGTTACAGTGAAAGTCCCATCCGACCTGATCCTACTGAGTGTAAATACACACAGAATGATTAATGTCAGAGAGGATAAAACAACTGTCAAGACTCTGAACATCAGATACATAAAAAAGAATTAGTTCTGGTGTCTGTTCATCATGAAATGTTGATACAATATTTAATCTTACCTTTCTTACAATTTAGTTTGATGCAACCCGTGCAGCACAGCACAGTTAGAAGAACAACACCACCAACTAAAAGGAGGCTGACAACCACAAGAGCAATAACCGTTCCATTGGACCCTGAAACAGACACAAAGTGAGTGCATCAGTCAGAACGTCAGTGCAGATGATAAACAGCAGACTGGACCTCACAGCTCACACAGAACAACTAAAGGTGAGTCTGCTCCTGAAATCTGAACTTGTTTCACATGAAAACTCCACTGGGATGAATGTGAGCAGGAACAGTGATGTGAGCTCTGATCTCAGGTCCAGTTTCCTCCTGCTGGGCTCCACAGCTCAGAGGCTGCTTCTGGTTCTGGTCCCAGCAGTGAAGAAATAAATGGACTTAGTTACAGTCCATCACTTTGATCTGACAGTAAAAACACAGGATCATCTGATAAAATATAAAACTTCTTCACAATACTTTTACTGATACTTTTACACTTTTACTCAGGTGGACTTTTACTTGTAACAGAGTATTTTTACTTTGTGTTTCTGCGTCTGTCACTTCAGTAAAGTATCCGAGTACTTCTTCCACCACTGACTACTGTCCAGAAACATGAAGGTTAAAATCACTGTGAGCTTCTTGGTGCTGGTCGGCTCCACAGTTATTGGGCCTGATGGGAGCAGATCAACACACAGTCACAGGTTTTATGAAGCGTGAGTCTGTTGAAGCTCCGACTATTAAACATAAATATACTTTAACTCATTAATAAAAGAACAGAATCAATATTTAGAGATTCTTATAGACACATATAGACTGAGACTCAGTTTCACATCTCTCCACACAGATTCTTAAATAATATAATCAGAACAATTCTTCTGTCTCAGCCAACAAAAGCTCACTAAAGATCACAGCAGGGTCCATATTTTATTTCAGGAACATGTTGCAGAGTTGGATCATTTATGTTGCTGTGAAACATCAGGTTTGCTCATGATTTCTGAATCTGAATTCATCCTTCAGCATCAAATCCTTCAGGAGATCTCTGATCAGCTTCTGCTGCTTTAATAGTCACAATGACTACAATTATAAACTGATAATTAATGTTGGAGACTTGTAGTTACAGCCTGAATACAATGGTACTAATGACAAGTGTTAACTGTCCAGTAAAAACTCAGTTCAAAGCCTCCATGATCTCATATTATTACAGGAACTATCATTGTGTATATTCAGAGGTAAAGTTTGCTCCTAGTTTTCAGTCTGAGTTCAGTTTGTAGTTGAGAAATAAAATAATAAAGTCATCAGTGAGTAAACTCTTCTCTTCCTGTCTGAGTGTCTTCATGGTGTTTGTTGTGTGATTCATGTGTAACTCGGCTGCTGTAACGCTGCAGTTTGTCATTGGGATTAATAAAGTCTCTCTCTAATCTCTCTAATCTAAACAGAGCTCACAGTGACGGCCTCTCTGACGGCTTCACTCTGCTGTTGCTGTGCTTTCTGTCTCCAGGGCTGCAGACCTGTTGGGAGCTTCATCAGCAGCAGGGGACACACCTGGGCCTGATGTGCTCCATGTATAGAAATCCTTCAGAACATCTGCTCACACATCTTTGTGTCGTGGCTTTTGGTTTCCTTTGGTTTGTTTTTACTGCTCAACATCCACACAGCACATCTTCACTCATCCACTGCTACACTACTGACTGCACTCACTCCTCCAGCTGTTTGTGAAACAACACGACTAGAACAGAATCTCACCTGGTTCTGGAGCTTCCCTGCGTGCTAATGTGGCACCCTGGTCATTTTAGTGAGATATTGTTTGCATTGTTAACTGGGTCAGCCCCCTTCATTTTCTGATTAAATTTACCTGTGTAGACACACCTGGTCCCGGCCGGGCTGAAACAGTTACTACCTTACGCCAGTAGATGGCGGTAGCAACTGAAAGCGTGGTGGTTGCTGCGGGCAACCGTTGTCGTGGTAACCGTTGTATCAAGTGCAGAGGAAGTCCAGCCGCAGCAGATACAGTGCAGCTGGTTTACATCCGATTCTGGACACTAATAAGTGTGTGTTTATCTGTTTATGTCTGTTCAGACATCTGTTGTACATAATAAATTCCCCTTAACACCTGAAGTGGACGTCTAAAATTCAGTGTGTTACACCTGGTTTGTGGAAACTGTCTCTCAACTGGAAAGGAGCCACAAACTTCACAGAAAAGGAGGCTCAGAGTTCAGGACCACTTTCAGTCTGAGCTCCTCAGTGGACCTGAGCTGGTACCAACATCATTCTTTCATGTCACTGACACAAAGATTTAGTGATGAAGATCCTGTGGCATCAGAACCAGAAGCAGCACCAGTGTGACTTGAGGAGACAGAGCTCAGATGTGTTTCAGGACTAAGAGTTTCTCTCTCAGTGAACACAGTTTCTCTGATTAATTAACTAAATGAACACATGAATCAAGTGTATGTGCTCATATTGTAGTCATGTATCATCACACACAGAATAACAAACCCACTGTGGCCACTTTATTAGGCCCACATTAATGATCTGATGCAATCCAACACAACTGTCCTGACTCAAACTTCACTTTTATGATGAAATATGAAGTAAAATAAAGATTTGTGTGTGTTGCAGTTTGATACTATGAGATTCATGATGCACAAAACTTCTCAATGAGCTTCATAACTGTCCTCAGATGTTTCCTCTGAAACATATTTACTGTAAAGAGAGTGAGTGTAACACTGGGAATCTAACTGCGTCACATACAGCACATATAGTGTTAATAATTAATAAACGTTCATTCTCTCTCTAATCTCTGGTGACTGATGAACCAACCTCATCATTTCTATGAAGACATTTTTCAATCAGTTTAAAACATTTAAAATTATTTACATATTAAATCACAACTAGGAAGAATCTCACCTTGTAAAGACACAGACGTCTCAGCAGATATCTGATGGCTGATTTCCTTCTGCGTAGCTACACAGCGGTAGGTGTCGGTCTTGGTCACAGTGATGTTGAGAGTGATGTCTGAACGACCTCCTTCTGATTTCAGAGTCGACTCACTTTTGAGGGTGTGACCAGCACTGTCCTTCCACTCTACTGTAAGAGGTGGAGAGCCATGAGCTCCACACTGCAGCAGCGCCCAGTCATTTGTATCATGAGGTCTCCCGATATTTGGCTTTGGAGCTGCACCTGTGAACACATTATGAACAATAGATTATAAAGAGACAGTTTCAGCATTATTAAAGTAATATTGGGATTTTGTTCATCCACACTCTGCTTGTATCCAGTTTAGTGTGAAGAGAAAAACACAAAAAAAGCCTCCAGCATCATTTTATGGGACGATATTTCAAACATTTTAAACTGTTTCCAGTTTGAGGCAGAAGCACAAATACAGTGAACTTGTTAAACTGAACTATAAAGATTGTAATAAAATATAAAACATAGTGTTCAAAGGTAAACACACCTGATGTGTCACATGTTAGTGAGAACTACTTTAATTATGCTGCCTGAAAGAAAAATTAACCAGAAAGTTGAAATTCTGCCAAGAGAAGGTTGTGAAAGATTTAACTGGGTTTTTTTAATTTATTTGTACAATTATATATCTTTCCTTTGACACTTAAATATCTGTGATGCAATAAAAATATTTTTTTCTGAAAAAAATAAAATAAAAAGTTATTCCAGTCTGTTTTAGAGACATTTTAAGAGTTTTAAACATATTTTCATGATTATAAAAAATAATCAGTGTTGGGGAGACTTAAACTACATGTAGTTGAACTAGTTTAACTACAATTTGCTGTAACTTGCTGGTAGTTAAACTACATTCATATTTGGTGCTGCGTCAAGTATTTCAATTACTTTTTGGGTCATTTTTTGTAGTTTAACTACTCAATTTACAAACTACAATTTTGGCCAATAACATGAAATATTTTTTTTTTAATAAAAAATATACATTTTATTTTATTTTTCTTTGAAAAAAGGCATGAAACTTCTCATGACATGCTAAGCCAACGCTGCCTCTGATTGGCCCTGGCAGCACTCACATGCTTCACAGAGTGGCCGGGTCTTTGTGCCAAGGAAGGCGGCGCTCATATGGCACAAGATCGTCATGGACAATTTTTGTAGACTATTATATTTTGTTTCATATACACCATATGTTGATTTATTTAACGCTGAGTTAAATGAGTATAATGAGTATAAGTAGTTGCTGAAGCTACTTTTTTTTAGCAACAGTTTTACAAACTACATTTCTCCAGGGGTAGAAATGTAGTTTGTTAAACTACTGCCAGGCTGAACTACAAGTAGTTTTACAAGCTACACTTGCAAAGTAGCTGCTTCACACAGACTCAGGGTCTTTGCATGCAACTAACCATCTTCTATAACCTGGCATCACGTCACACACACACACACACTGAAGGTCTTTGTACCAAAACATTATTAAATTAATTCCTGATTGAGGTCAACAGTGTGCAGGAGTTGTTGTCCTGAGTTAGGAACCTCAAAAAGACCATATGATGGCTGCCGCTGTGTCAGAGCTTGTGTCAGGTGAAGAATATCAGGTGAAGTTTGATGATGACGGAGTATATTGATGATGTTTATGATGTTCTTGGATTAAAAGATGTTGTTGTATAACTATAATATAATAAACGTGTCCACCTTTAAGTGACGAGTGATCCCAGTCAGTTCAACACAGAGAGGTTCAGGCCCACATATGTTAGTGTTTAGACTGACAGGCCTGAGGAGACATTTACAGAAACACCTGCAGAGGTGGAGAGTGACGTCATCAGAATCAGGACTCACCTGGGATGTTTTCACCTGTTCTGTCTCTTAATGTTATAAGGTGCGGAGGATGCACGCGACCCGATATTTACGTGTAAAATTAATAAACAAACATAAAACATATTTTCATGTTGCCGACAGAAGTCAACACACACATATTACACCTCATCTGAAAGCTGACATGTTCGTTTTTATCAACACATTTAGGAACCTAAAATAAAGATTTACGACATCACAGCAGCAGCGTCTCACTTTACGGCAGTAAACAGTTAGCTGCTTACTAGCTAGCCTGTGTAGCCGCAGTTAAAATGTGTTTATAGGTGTAAAAACAGACATTTATAGACGAACAGCGGCTCGTTTTAAAGACAAAAGTCCACCCGTTAAATCCAGCGCGTTTAAACGGAAGCGGAAGTTAAAACCACCACAATAAAAGTCGATTGTGTCCCTCGTTTATTTTTAGCGGCGCTCGTCAAACTTTCCGAACAACTTCATTTTAATCAATTTAAAGTATCGACAACAGATTTGACCAATGATGTTCAGTATCTCTGAAATCAGTAAACGCCCCGGAACAAAACCAACCAATCAGCATCTTTCTACGACCTAAAGGGACGAACCTAACGGGCTTTTAACTCCATCAGCCAATCACAGGACAGCATCTTTACCTCAGTGCCACATGTGTGTTATTGACAGCTGCTCTCATCCAATGGGAAGTCAGCACCGTGAAAACACTCTGAGTCAGCAGCCAATTAAATTACCTGTGTGACCATATATGGAAGTGACTGTTGTCGGACTTCCTGTGGTCGCGGGACACCCACATAACAGAGAAACTTTATTGATCTGTTTAAGGAGACATGATTCAATGATAATAAATATGTAAATCTTTATTTAAACACTCACAACATCTTTTTATCGTCAACTTTAACACTGAGGGACATTTTCCAGCATCTTAAAGGGATTTATTATCATCATTTGGTAACTTTGGAGAAGTTTTAGAGAGCTCTGTGGACATCTGCTGGAGATAATCTGTACTGCACTTTCTAAAATATCTCAGAGCCTCTTCTGTCTGTCAGCCTAAAATTTGGTTCAGACATTTTAGACAAGTTGAGGGAGAGATCCTGTGAATTTCAGCCTGATGGCCCAGATTATAGCTTATTCATTTAATTTAAAAAATCAAATGAAACAAACAAAAAAGATAAAACTTTAACTTTTTCTCTGTTTAATCATTTACCAGTTCAACTCTCTCTGAGCTTTAAATAAGATCAACACAGCTGATAAACCTCAGAGTGTTTGCTTTACAGTGATGTAGTGGACATGTATCAGCTCCTCATGGTCTTTGTATTATACTGTTTAAAATGAGTAAATATTAAGAGGCAGAGATGCACAAAATCAAAATGAAACCCCAAGAGGTTAAGACTTGACCTGAAAGGAAAAACAAACACACGTTAGATTGTTTTGAAACAGACAGGTAATACTGTGTAAAAGTCATATTTCATCTACTATAGACGGCTGAAATTTCATTGTACAGAGAGATAATCTGCAGCGTGTCTCTGATATCTGCATGTTTGATACAGAGGTCATCTCTCCAGATGTGGCTGCAGCTCTGTGGGCTCGAGGCCCTGCCAGATGTGTATTCTGACCACAACAAAAGTCCATCTGGGACTCTTGAACCAGTCGCAGCAGTAAATGAGCGGACATCTTTAACTGTTTAATGAAAACACTCACCAACAACAAGCTCAATGTTGAATGTTTGTCTCGGCTGAAGACGTGGAAAAAAGCAGCTGTAGTTCCCGCTGTCGGCCATCTTTGTATTATGGATCTTTATGGAGGCGTTGCCGTTCTTCAGTTGATCTTGAAAATGTGAGACTCGATCTATGAACTGCTGATGTTGACCTGAGAGGCCGTTATTGTGATGAGTGCCTGCATCATACATGAACACCTCCTTCTGACCATCTTTCTTCCAGTCAAACAGCTTTCCTGTGATGTCCTCCTTGGTGCTGAGCGAACAGGGTAAAACAGCATCATCATCTTCTTTCACGACCACTCTGACACCTGGAAGATAAAAACATGTGTTACTCAGTATGTTAACATGCAGAGTCACCAGGAAACAAAGTCAGATAACAACTTTACACACCACAACAATAACTCAACACCTGTTTCCTCTAACATAATAGTTTTGGTGCTGTCGTGCTTGTACTAATGTGGCACCCTGGTCATTTTAGTAAGATATTGTTTGCATTGTTAACTGGATCACCCCCTTCATTTTCTGATTAAATTTACTTGTGTAGACACACCTGGTCCCGGCCGGGATGAAACAGTTACTACCTTACGCCAGTAGATGGCGGTAGCAACTGATAGCGTGGTGGTTGCTGCTGGCAACCGTTGTTGTGGTAACCGTTGTATCAAGTAAATTTAATTTATACAGCACTTTTCATAGATAAAATCACAAAGTGCTTTACAACAAGGATAAAATGCAATAGAATACAGAGATCACAACAAAAAACACACAATGGCACAAATCCGGGCAGCTTCACAGAGGTCCCAGAACATCAACATCAGTAAAGAGCCTGTCTAAAAAGACAGGTTTTAAGTTCCCTCTTAAAACCTTCAGTGGACTCTGTGCTACGTAAGGTCAATGGTAGTGCATTGCAGAGGCGAGGGGCGGAGGCCTGGAAAGAGCAGTCACCTCGTGTTTTAAAATGAGTGCAGGGACCATCAAGAGTTTCTGATCTGATGACCTCAGTGAGCGTGAGGGAGAGTAGGTCTCAGTAGCTCTGTGATGTAGGAGGGAGCCTGGTCATGGAGGGCTCGAAAAGTAAGTACTAAAATCTTAAAATTAATCCTAAAATTAATCAGTAACCAATGTAGGGAATATAAAATTGGGCTGATATGATCCCTTTTCTTCGATCCAGTTACGAGCCTTGCAGCTGCATTCTGCACAGTTTGAAGGCGATTTACAGCCTTTTTGTTAAAACACATAAAAAGAGCATTACAATCGTCAATGCGGGATGAAACAAAGGCATAATTATCATCTCCATTTCAGGTCTTGAAATCATGGACCTCAGTTTAGCGATATTCTGCAGATGATAGAAGCAGTTCTTCACCAACTGTTTACAGTGGTGGTCCAGAGACATGTCCTCGTCAAACACAACACCTAGGTTTCGTAAGCTCGGTTGGACAGAGACCTAACTGACCTAAATGCTGCTAATAATCAGTGTTTCAGTTCTGGCATAGTTCAGTTCACCAGTGCAGCTGGTTTACATCCGATTCCGGACACTAATAAGTGTGTGTTTAAATGTTTATGTCTTTTCAGACATCTTTTGTACATAATAAATTCCCCTTAACACCTGAAGTGGACGTCTAAAATTCAGTGTGTTACAGTATACAGTAAGTAGTACAGTAAGTATATTTAAGCTGTACAGTATAGTTAATTAGGTTTTTGTTATTGAGCCTTGTGTTTGAATTTTACAAAATGTATTCAGCTGGAAACTCTTCAGCTTTATAACACCAGGAGAAGTTGTAGTTTTATTCATGTCAGATCTTGATTTATTGGACTGGATTCAAAGACACAACTAACCACCAAACTATCCTGTTCCTCAGCTGCAACACACAGGTTGTTTTTAACTTTGTAATTCAAATATGTTCACTGTACTTTCTAAAGGACATCAGATTAAAGCTTCACATGACACACACACACACACTCTCTCTCTCTCTCTCTCTCACACACACACACACACACACTCTCTCTCTCTCTCTCTCTCTCACACACACACACACACACACACACACACACACACACACACACACGGTGCAGGTTGTTAATCTTGAGGCTGATGTACAGTTAAGTTTTCTGTCTGTTTGGGTGAATAAACCTGCGACCAGCTCTTATCATTTATCAGACGATGTCTCCTCACCAGTACTGACTACAACCACACAAACAGGTGTTACTACATTGTCAAAAAAATGAGTGTGAGTGTCAGAGAGAGGAGGACTACAACCAAAGCAGGAAGGAGGTGACGCACACACATACACAAAGTACAAACACACACTACACTTACACAAAATACACACACACACGCACGCACGCAGTAACTAATGATTAACTAATGATCTGACTTGGTAACTATTCAGTATCATGTTTCACACTGATTCATATATAACTCATGAATAAAGTGACTCTAACCCACAGATATTTATTTATGTATTAATGTATTTAATGTTTAATTGTTGAGGGACCAGTTTGTGTTAAACCTGCTGCACACTACAGCTTTTATAGCCGAAGCTAATCAGTAATGAACGTCACCATGAACTCATCATCAGCTGATGATTGATCGATAACGTGTCTCCCAGTCTGTCCTGTGGTGACTCATTATCTACTATATAGTTTATATGTAACTCATTAACGATCCAATAACTATCAAGTCCTTCCTGATGAAGATCTGCGCCACGTCTCTGTTTTATTGAGGGAACTACTTTAGTTCAAAGTGAACTGAACTTTAAGAGTCAAAGTCCAACAATCACAACATCCTGAAGGTTTCATGTCTGCACGAGCGTTTCTGTGAAACCTGTGCGTGTCTGCAGCAGGATGGAGACGACGCACACGCGCACGCACACGCACAGCAGTGATGACGACATCATTACAGAGCATTTCGAGATTAAAACTCAGCATCATCCAGCTGTAATTCTCCTGTAATCGATCCAATCAATACTATCGATGTGTGCTGATGATCAGGGTGCGTGTGTGACGTCACAGCGCTGAGCAGGTGTCTTGTACGCACTAAAGCAGGAAGCAGCTGATGAACATCCAGCATGTTTCCGCATTGTTCCGCTGCTCAGATGAAACAAAGTGAGAATTAAAGACTGTCAGTGAGCGATGATCAGTTTTCTTACCGTCTCCAGCAGCAGACGTTTCTCCAGAGCAGCTCAGCAGACAGAGACACACGAGAGGAAGAAGCTCCATAGTTGTGATGTCCTCTGAGGACTTCACCACACTGATGGTGTCTCTATATGACGGAGCTTCACACACTCCTCAACACCCTGACTGGTTCATCACAACCTGTTTCTGCTCCTCAGCCTGAAGCTGCGGCACTTCCGGTACTAATATTTCAGAATAAAAGCGCCATCACCAGGCCTGCAGCTGCCATCGCATTTTGTCTGGGTGTTGGCCACTGAGAGGAGGGAAGTAACGAAGTACAAATACTTCGTTACTGTACTTGAGTAGATTTTTCAGATGTATGTACTTCACTAAGGTATTTATTGTTCTGACAATTTTTTACTTTGACTCCATTAATAACAAATATCTGCAGGTGAATTTTGGTAATCTGGGACATTATTTGAGCTTCAGCCGTCAGCAGGTCTGGATCATGTTGTCTCCTCACAGACTCAGGCCTCGTTACACAGACATGAGGATTTCTTTACATTCAGCTGTAATCTCCATTCATGAAGCTGTCAGTGAGGTAAACTGTCTCTAGAAACCTTGTTTTAAAGAGGATTTATCTGCTCTGTTGTCTCTTTGGTGTCCTGACAGCTGCTGTAAAACACAGATCATCTCAGAATCACACCCATAAATTAAAATCACTTTTATTTCTTTGATCACAGTTTGAACACAGAAACATCAGAAACAGTCACAACACACAGTTTTGACATTTTTCATGTTTTATTCAAACGTTTGTACAGAAATGATGAAGCGCTGCCTGAAGTGACATGAAACACTACAAGTGCATCAACAGTGAACAACAGAAACATCAGTGTGTAACTGGACCTGACAGACTGCCTGAGCACCTGGAAACATAATAAAGAACCAATACAGGCTCGGCCCAAATAATGGCAACAAATATAAAAGTCACATTATATTTACTTGCAGCTACAAAGTGTTCACACTGACTGACAGTGTTAACAGCAGCTTTAGTTCAGTGAAAAGTCTGATGGTTTTAAAGCACATGTGGAGCTCAGTCAGGAGCTTTAAGCGCTACAAGCAGTCTGATAATATTTGGTGAATAGACGCATTTATACAGCACTGCTGCCCTCATTCATCCATTCATCCATTCACTCACTCACTCACTCACTCACTCACTCACTCACCGATGGCAGTGAGCTACCATACAAGGTGCTGGTCTGACCATCGGGAGCAGTTTGGGCTTCAGCCTGTTGCTCGAGGACACTTGGACATGTGGACGGGAGGAGCCGGGGATCGAACCACCGACCCTGTGATTAACTGACCAGCTGCTGGAGACGCATCAGATAATCAGAGTATAAAAATAAAAGAATAAAAGCAACATAGAACAGAGTGAAAGAGCTCGTCTTTGTCCTCAACAACGACCTCGTCAACGACTACGTTCATACAATCTTTCCTGGAAGTTGCTCTCTGTCGTACACGAGAAGTGAAAGAAGATTTAAAATACAGTTTGAGAGAGAAGTTCAAACCCTGCAGACTTCCTGTTTTGGCCAATCACTGCTTAAAGTGGATGTGAATGTTGGTTTGTCGGTTTCAGGAAGTGAGTCGGACTGATGCCTTTTTACTTTGACAGGATTCTGGGTCCTACACTTGACTTGGACACTTTTTGTGACTCAGTGCTGTGAGATAAAGGAGAGGACTGTATATGTGTATATTTTGTATATTAACTGTGAGTTATCTCTGTAGTTGAGGGAGCAGACATGCTGTGATCTTACTGACCTGGATGAGGTTCAGGATATGAGGACGGTTCAGGGAGAGATTGTTGCCGTGGTAATGGGACATAGTGATGAAAGCAGAATGAGCTACATGCACATCGTCACCCAAACAACCTTCCTTGCTGCCATCACAACTATCTGCTTTAACGCAACCCCGATCCTAACCTGAACCTCAGATTCATTTAAATGTTTAAACCAGGTTTTACTTCTCCAACTGAAATAAGTGACCAGACAAAATGTCCTCGCCGTCATCCAGCATGGTCTCAGACTCAAAGGTGTTCTGACTGGTTTTTATCAATTAGGGTTCCCTGTGCAGCGTCTCTTTGTCCGTTGGTTGTGACTGGTGTTGAACCTGGATCTGCAGGAAACAAAACAAAGTTATACTAAAGAAAATCCCAAATGTCTTGATCCTACTCTGAGTGTTAATACACACAGAATGATTAATGTCAGAGACGATAAAACAACTGTCAAGACTCTAAACACGAGATACATATAAAGAATGAGTTGTGTTTTCTGTTTATCATGAAATGTTGATACAATAATTAAACTTACCTTTCTTACAATTGAGTGTGATGCGACCCTTGAAGTGAAGCACAAGTATAGTAATGACAACACCAAGAAGAAGAGCGCCAAGAACTCCAGCAACAACACAAACAACAACAAATCCAGTGTTGGATCCTGAAACAGATAGAAAGTGAGTGCATCAGTCAGAACGTCAGTGCAGATGATAAACAGCAGACTGGACCTCACAGCTCACACAGAACAACTAAAGGTGAGTCTGCTCCTGAAATCTGAACTTGTTTCACATGAAAACTCCACTGGGATGAATGTGAGCAGGAACAGTGATGTTCGCTCTGATCTCAGGTCCAGTTTCCTCCTGCTGGGCTCCACAGCTCAGAGGCTGCTTCTGGTTCTGGTCCCAGCAGTGAAGAAATAAATGGACTTAGTTACAGTCCATCACTTTGATCTGACAGTAAAAACACAGGATCACCTGATAAAATATAAAACTTCTTCACAATACTTTTACTGATACTTTTACACTTTTACTCAAGTGGACTTTTACTTGTAACAGAGTATTTTTACTTTGTGTTTCTGCTACTTTCACTTCAGTAAAGTATCCGAGTACTTCTTCCACCACTGACTACTGTCCAGAAACATGAAGGTTAAAATCACTGTGAGCTTCTTGGTGCTGGTCGGCTCCACAGTTATTGGGCCTGATGGGAGCAGATCAACACAGTCACAGGTTTTATGAAGCGTGAGTCTGTTGAAGCTCCGACTATTAAACATAAATATACTTTAACTCATTAATAAAAGAACAGAATCAATATTTAGAGATTCTTGTAGACACATATAGACTGAGACGCAGTTTCACATCTCTCCACACAGATTCTTAAATAATATAATCAGAACAATTCTTCTGTCTCAGTTAACAAAAGCTCACTAAAGATCACAGCAGGATCCATATTTTATTTCAGGAACATGTTGCAGAGTTGGATCATTTATGTTGCTGTGAAACATCAGGTTTGCTCATGATTTCTGAATCTGAATTCATCCTTCAGCATCAAATCCTTCAGGAGATCTCTGATCAGCTTCTGCTGCTTTAATAGTCACAATGACTACAATTATAAACTGATAATTAATGTTGGAGACTTGTAGTTACAGCCTGAATACAATGGTACAAATGACAAGTGTTAACTGTCCAGTAAAAACTCAGTTCAAAGCCTCCATGATCTCATATTATTACAGGAACTATCATTGTGGATATTCAGAGGTAAAGTTTGCTCCTAGTTTTCAGTCTGAGTTCAGTTTGTAGTTGAGAAATAAAATAATAAAGTCATCAGTGAGTAAACTCTTCTCTTCCTGTCTGAGTGTCTTCATGGTGTTTGTTGTGTGATTCATGTGTAACTCGGCTGCTGTAACGCTGCAGTTTGTCATTGGGATTAATAAAGTCTCTCTCTAATCTCTCTAATCTAAACAGAGCTCACAGTGACGCCTCTCTGACGGCTTCACTCTGCTGTTGCTGTGCTTTCTGTCTCCAGGGCTGCAGACCTGTTGGGAGCTTCATCAGCAGCAGGGGACACACCTGGGCCTGATGTGCTCCATGTTTAGAAATCCTTCAGAACATCTGCTCACACATCTTTGTGTCGGGGCTTTTGGTTTCCTTTGGTTTGTTTTTACAGCTCAACATCCACACAGCACATCTTCACTCATCCACTGCTACACTACTGACTGCACTCACTCCTCCAGCTGTTTGTGAAACAACACGACTAGAACAGAATCTCACCTGGTTCTGGAGCTGCACCTGTGAAGATAACAAGACATGTAGTGAGACATCAGTTATAAAGAACAATTACAGGATTATAAATGAAACGTGGTGATGTTTCCTGTTCATCACTTCTCTGCTTGTACATGAGGATTACAGTGTGTTTAAGAAGGAGAGAAACATGAAGAACAGAGAAACAGGAACCTTAATTACACCTCGTTACATTGTTAGACAGAACAAGACGAGTAAAACTTCTCTAACTTCTCTTTTTTCATCAACTAAAACACTTTTTCTGACTCACATCATGACAGAAACACATCAACAGTGAAGACTTTACAGCAGCTCCTGAACTTTTACACATTTGTTGTGCTTAAAAAAACATTAAAGGACGTCATGTGAACTTTGTTGTCGATTTACATTAAAGTAATAAAGAAAATGTGTTATGAAATGTGAAACACAGGGTCATTAAGAGCTTGTCCCCTTCTGTTAACAGGGCTCGGGTGTGGCCACTTTAATAGGAACACCTGTACAATCTAAAGCAGGGCTGAGCAACATATACAATATATACTGTTGTCATGATGTGAGACTATATATTGTCTTAGATATTTGATATTCTCACATGGTGATATATCATAACTGTTGTCTGTTCCTGGTTTTAAAGGCTCATTACAGTAAAGTGACGTCATGTTCTGAACTCACCAGACTGTTCGACTTGTTCTGATACTTTCTTTACCCACTGAGTCATTATATCCACATTAATGATGATTATTATCAGAAATCTCATCATGTTAATGTTTTGTGAAAGTTACAATAGTCATCCTTATATAATACTGATATCACAGTAGGGCCTGTTTGGTCAAACATATTGTGATATTTGATTTTGTGGCCCCGTCCTAACATTTATGAAGCGCTTTTGAGAAAATTTCAATATATTGAGTTACATATCGTATATCAAGATGTGGCATAAAAATATTGTGATATAATTTTCAGGCCGTACCTCGCAGCTCTAATCTAAAACAAGCCAACACAACTGTTCTGTAACTTCAATAATCTTTAATTCTAGCAATATTATATAATCATAATGTTTAATGAATATTTAGTCAGAGTGAGTTAAAATCTGTGCTGATGTTTAATTACTCATGTTGTTATTATCACTCATCATAACTCATCATTTCAGATCGGTGTCATCATGTGTGAGACTCAGTTTGTGTGCTGTGATTCATTTTAGTCTGGTGATGCAGAAATCTTTGTTCAATAACCACCTGTATGTACATTTAACTTGTCCAGGTGTGAACTCACAAACAGTCGGTGTAAAGGATTTAAACAGTCAGCAGGCAGAAGAGGCAGCCTGTGCAGCTTCACTACAGGCCTGTGTGGCTCCCTGGTCATTTTAGTGAGATATTGTTTGCATTGTTAACTGGTCAGCCCCTTCATTTTCTGATTAAATTTACCTGTGTAGACACACCTGGTCCCGGCCGGGCTGAAACAGTTACTACCTTACACCAGTAGATGGCGGTAGCAACTGAAAGCGTGGTGGTTGCTGCGGGCAACCGTTGTCGTGGTAACCGTTGTATCAAGTGCAGAGGAAGTCCAGCCGCAGCAGATACAGTGCAGCTGGTTTACATCCGATTCTGGACACTAATAAGTGTGTTTATCTGTTTATGTCTTTTCAGACATCTGTTGTACATAATAAATTCCCCTTAACACCTGAAGTGGACGTCTAAAATTCAGTGTGTTACACCTGGTTTGTGGAAACTGTCTCTCAACTGGAAAGGAGCCACAAACTTGACAGAAAAGGAGGCTCAGAGTTCAGGACCACTTTCAGTCTGAGCTCCTCAGTGGACCTGAGCTGGTACCAACATCATTCTTTCATGTCACTGAGACAAAGATTTAGTGATGAAGATCCTGTGGCATCAGAACCAGAAGCAGCACCAGTGTGACTTGAGGAGACAGAGCTCAAATGTGTTTCAGGACTGAGAGTTTCTCTCTCAGTGAACACAGTTTCTCTGATTAATGAACTAAATGAACACATGAATCAAGTGTATGTGCTCATATTGTAGTCATGTATCATCACACACAGACTAACAAACACACTGTGGCCACTTTATTAGGCACACATTAATGATCTGACGCAATCCAACACAACTGTCCTGACTCAAACTTCACTTTTATGATGAAATATAAAGTAAAATAAAGATGTGTGTGTTGCAGTTTGATACTATGAGATTCATGATGCACAAAACTTCTCAATGAGCTTCATAACTGTCCTCAGATGTTTCTTCTGAAACATATTTACTGTAAAGAGAGTGAGTGTAACACTGGGAATCTAACTGCGTCACATACAGCACATATAGTGTTAATAATTAATAAACGTTGTTCATCGTCACAAAGACAATAATTAATGATGTTCATGCTCCTAAAAGGTGAATTCAGACTGAACACAAAGTTATTTTCTGTCTCTATTTAATCCTGAAAACTTGTTTATTCAACACAAACACCAAGTGAACCAACCATCAACACCTGTGTGTGTGTGTGTGTGTGTGTGTGTGTGTGTGTGTGTGTGTGTGTGTGTGTGTGTGTCAGTTTTAAAATTAACCATCAAGTTTGTTCTGTTATTAATCAGCAGACTCGTCTAATTCTCTCTCTAATCCCTGGTGATTGATGAACTAATGTCATCATTTCTATAAAGAAATTTTTAAAATTTTAAGTTTAAAAGATTTTAAATTATTTACATATTAAATCACAATTAGGAAGAATCTCACCTTGGATATGCACAGGGATCACAGCAGCAATCTGATGGCTGATATTCTTCTGCGTAGCTACACAGCTGTAGGTGTCGGTCTTGGTCACAGTAATGTTGACAGTGATGTATGAATATCTTCCTTGTTTTGACTCCTTTCGCTCATCAGCAGGAAGAGTGTGACCAGCACTGTCCTTCCACTCTACTGTAAGAGGTGGATCACCATGAGCTTCACACTGCAGCAGCGCCCACTCCGTCGTATGATCAAGTGTATCAATATTTGGCTTTGGAGCTGCACCTGTAAACATATTATAAACAATAGATCATAAAGAGACAGTTTCAGCATTATTAATGTAATATTGGGATTTTGTTCATCCACACTCTGCTTGTATCCAGTTTACAGTGTGAAGAGAAAAACACAATAAAAGCCTCCAGCATCATTTTATGGGACGATATTTCAAACATTTTAAACTGTTTCCAGTTTGAGGCAGACACACAAATACAGTCAACTTGTTAAACTGAACTATAAAGATTGTAATAAAGTATAAAACATAGTGTTCAAAGATAAACACACCTGATGTGTCACATGTTAGTGAGAACTACTTTAATTATGCTGCCTGAAAGAAAAATTAACCATAAAGTTGGTTGAACTTCTGCCAAGAGAAGGTTGTGAAAGATTTAACTGGGTTGTTTTATTTATTTTTACAATTATATTTATTTAAACATGAGAGTGTTTAATGTCAACGAGGGCAGACTGAATATGAGAAACTCTCCTCAGCATCTACACAAACAACACAGTTCAGAAGCACCAAGAGATGAGCAGATGATACTGAAGCTCCAAAGCTTGTTTGACTCTGTGACGTGAACTTTTCCAACAGAAACAACTGTTTCTAACAGAATCCAGCTGCACTTACATTTGACTCTACGTACGTATGATTGGTGCATCGCTTCAGTGTTTTTAAATTAAATGATCTTTTCCTTCCCTAAAGGTTGGTCCAGTGAAGGGACGGGAGGATGAAGACTTTGATTGTGGTTTGCTATAAAAACACTAGTTGATAAGTTGATGATGGTGAATTACCATTATTGGGATAAATGTGAGTTTCCACACCAGTGACATAAAAAGCTGTCTAGCTCAATAACGTACAGTCATATTGATTTCCTGATTTATTTTGAATTGTCACAAGATGAGCCTGCATCTTTCCTGTGATACTAAAATATCTGTGATGCAGTACATAAATATAAATATTGTTACATAAACATTAAACATAAAGTTAAAATTCATGAACCCAGAATGAACCTGGGACTAAACTACATTAATAAAGTAGATGACATTATTCTGTCACGTCAGTAAAAAGACTTTATATGGAGACTTTTTGGGAAATGCAGTAATTAATTATTTTACTGCAGCATATTGCACAATTACTTCTTCATGTAATTGCACAATTACTTCTTCATGTAATTACACAATCTGAATAAAAGTATTAGATTTAATAACACGCAGGCTTCTTGGATTAAAAGATGTTGTTGTATAACTATAATATAATAAACGTGTCCACCTTTAAGTGACGAGTGATCCCAGTCAGTTCAACACAGAGAGGTTCAGGCCCACAGATGTTAGTGTTTAGACTGACAGGCCTGAGAAGACATTTACAGAAACACCTGCAGAGGTGGAGAGTGACGTCATCAGAATCAGGACTCACCTGTGATGTTTTCACCTGTTCTGTCTCTTAAGACTTGACCTGAAAGGCAAAACAAACACATGTTAGATTGTTTTGAAACAGACAGGTAATACTGTGTAAAAGTCATATTTCATCTACTATAGACGGCTGAAATTTCATTGCACAGAGACTTAATCTGCAGCGTGACTCTGATATCAGGCATGTTTGATACAGAGGTCATCTCTCCAGATGTGGCTGCAGCTCTGTGGGCTCGAGGCCCTGCCAGATGTGTATTCTGACCACAACAAAAGTCCATTTGGGACTCTTGAACCAGTCGCAGCAGTAAATGAGCGGACATCTTTAACTGTTTAATGAAAGCACTCACCAACAACAAGCTCAATGTTGAATGTTTGTCTCGGCTCAGGACGTGGAAAAATGCAGCTGTAGTTCCCGCTGTCGGCCATCTTTGTTTTTGTGATCTTTATGGAGGCGTCGCCGTTCTTCAGTTGATCTTGAAAATGTGAGACTCGACCTTTGAACTGCTCATCTTGACCTGAGAGGCCGTTATTGTAATGAATGCCTGAATCATACATGAACACCTCCTTCTGACCATCTTTCTTCCAGTCAAACAGCTTTCCTGTGATGTCCTCCTTGTTGCTGAGCGAACAGGGTAAAACAGCATCATCATCTTCTTTCACGACCACTTTGACACCTGGAAGATAAAAACACGTGTTACTCAGTATGTTAACATGCAGAGTCACCAGGAAACAAAGTCAGATAACAACTTTACACACCACAACAATAACTCAACACCTGTTTCCTCTAACATAATAGTTTTGGTTGTGTCGTGCTTGTACTGACATATTTTAAGTATATTTAAAGCTCTGGTCGACGATTTGATAGATTGATCATTATTATTAACATTATTTAGATGGTGGTTATGGCCCAATAGTACGACCTACACAATGTGAAGAGTAAAAGGAACCAAATAAATCCATTTTCTCTAGCGCCTGCAAAACTGAAAAGAAATTGACCAATAGGAGCCATCTGGTCCAAATGGCTCCTATTGGTCAATTTTTCTATCCAATCCCCTCGCTCACTCTCCTGCTCCTGGTCACGACTCGTCCCGACCCACTTCCGCATTTGAAACTATGAGGGAAAGCAGAGCGACAGTATCAAGCGGCCTCTGCTTGCTCCACCGGCAAAGGCTGAAAGAAAACGCAAGTCTGTCACTGAAAAGGCAGAGACAAAGCGGAGATGTGACATAAAGAGGGCTCAAACCCGAGTAAACATCGGGTCATCGTTTGAACGGTGGCGAAAGCTCCGTGAAGATCTGGACCTGAAAAGCGATGCTGATACAGCGGAGTTTCTGTTGAACTGGTAATCTTTCGTCTTTATTGTGGATGTTGTGACACAGATAACTTTCATGCTGATGCTCATGACTGTGAAAGCTGCAGTTAGTTTGTTTCTGTGTCATTAGACGGTGTCGAGACAATTTCTGTCTCTGCAGTATTGTCAACACTTGTTTACTTGTTCGACGGAGACGTTAGCCTCTATGTTAGCATTGTAAGCTAACATTGCTACCATGTTTACACCAAATCAGCCTATTTATTTGCTCGTGGCAGCTAAATGAAGCAGCAGTGCAGGTAGATGAATGAAACCCTCCGCTTCACGTTGGGGTTTCATTCATCCTGTCTGGATTTATTTCTCCATAACAATCTCTCGCCCGGTCACTACTCAGCTGTTCTGCTGACCCTCCTCCCGGTCTTGTCCGTTTGTTTTCAACGAAGCCTTTGCTAAATCAGTATGATGGATTATCATATAGGCGTTACGATGTGTGTATTTGAAAACAAGAGATTACGGTTTACGGGCACGTTTGTGTCGCGGTCATGGTGCTAATGATGCTAATGACGTTATGCTAGCTTGGCTGTGGACATTGTAATGACTTACAAGATTTATGTTAGTTTCAACGTGCATTGTTGTAATTTTCCCTATGAATCCGACATCATTACTCTGCATTCAAAGCTGTATTTGGTTTCTGCCGGCTTGTTGCGGGAGGGTGTGTGTGTGGGGGGGGGGAGGCTTTTTCAAATATTTCTCAGACCGTAGCTTTAAGCTGTACAGTATAGTTTATTAGGTTTTTGTTATTGAGCCTTGTGTTTGAATTTTACAAAATGTATTCAGCTGGAAACTCTTCAGCTTTAAAACACCAGGAGAAGTTGTAGTTTTATTCATGTCAGATCTGATTTATTGGACTGGATTCAAAGACACAACTAACCACCAAACTATCCTGTTCCTCAGCTGCAACACACAGGTTGTATTTTACTTTTTAATTCAAATATGTTCACTGTACTTTCTAAGGACATCAGATTAAAGCTTCACATGGCAAACACACACACACACACACATACACACTACACGTACACAAAATACACGCACGCACGCACGCACGCACACTGCTCCACCCACCACATCCACCCGACCACACACTAACTGAAGAAACTCGAGCTGCTACGCTTCATCGATTACTTCTATAACTATTATATTAATCATCAATTATTTTTATAATCGACTCGAGTTCAGACAGAAAGTCAGAATTCACACACACACACACAGACACGCGCACACACGCACGCACCAATAGTGAAGACGCCACATCATTATAGAGCATCAATCCAATCAATACTATTAATAATCCATGAGTCCACCAGGTAACTACTTGTTATTATGTTTCACTAAAGAGTAAACAAAAATAAAAATAAAGGACAGCACTCAGATTAAACTGTTTATTCTCTCCTCTCTCACTAAAGAGTAACTAATGATTAACTAATGATTAACTAATGATCTGACTTGGTAACTATTCAGTATCATGTTTCACACTGATTCATATATAACTCATGAATAAAGTGACTCTAACCCACAGATATTTATTTATGTATTAATGTATTTAATGTTTAATTGTTGAGGGACCAGTTTGTGTTAAACCTGCTGCACACTACAGCTTTTATAGCCGAAGCTAATCAGTAATGAACGTCACCATGAACTCATCATCAGCTGATGATTGATCGATAACGTGTCTCCCAGTCTGTCCTGTGGTAACTCATTATCTACTATATAGTTTATATGTAACTCATTAACGATCCAATAACTATCAAGTCCTTCCTGATGAAGATCTGCGCCACGTCTCTGTTTTATTGAGGGAACTACTTTAGTTCAAAGTGAACTGAACTTTAAGAGTCAAAGTCCAACAATCACAACATCCTGAAGGTTTCATGTCTGCACGAGCGTTTCTGTGAAACCTGTGCGTGTCTGCAGCAGGATGGAGACGACGCACACGCGCGCACACGCACGCACGCACGCACACAGACAGCAGTGATGACGACATCATTACAGAGCATTTCGAGATTAAAACTCAGCATCATCCAGCTGTAATTCTCCTGTAATCGATCCAATCAATACTATCGATGTGTGCTGGTGATCAGGGTGCGTGTGTGACGTCACAGCGCGCTGAGCAGGTGTCTTGTACGCACTAAAGCAGGAAGCAGCTGATGAACATCCAGCATGTTTCCGCATTGTTCCGCTGCTCAGATGAAACAAAGTGAGAATTAAAGACTGTCAGTGAGTGATGATCAGTTTTCTTACCGTCTCCAGCAGCAGACGTTTCTCCAGAGCAGCTCAGCAGACAGAGACACACGAGAGGAAGAAGCTCCATAGTTGTGATGTCCTCTGAGGACTTCACCACACTGATGGTGTCTCTATGTGACGGAGCTTCACACACTCCTCAACACCCTGACTGGTTCATCACAACCTGTTTCTGCTCCTCAGCCTGAAGCTGCGGCACTTCCGGTACTAATATTTCAGAATAAAAGCGCCATCACCAGGCCTGCAGCTGCCATCGCATTTTGTCTGGGTGTTGGCCACTGAGAGGAGGGAAGTAACGAAGTACAAATACTTTGTTACTGTACTTGAGTAGATTTCTCAGGTGTCTGTACTTCACTGAGGTATTTATTGTTCTGACAACTTTTGACTTTGACTCCATTAATAACAAATATCTGCAGGTGAATGTTGGTAATCTGGGACATTATTTGAGCTTCAGCCGTCAGCAGGTCTGGATCATGTTGTCTCCTCACAGACTCAGGCCTCGTTACACAGACATGAGGATTTCTTTACATTCAGCTGTAATCTCCATTCATGAAGCTGTCAGTGAGGCAAACTGTCTCTAGAAACCTTGTTTTAAAGAGGATTTATCTGCTCTGTTGTCTCTTTGGTATCCTGACAGCTGCTGTAAAACACAGATCATCTCAGAATCACACCCATAAATTAAAATCACTTTTATTTCTTTGATCACATTTTGAACACAGAAACATCAGAAACAGTCACAACACACAGTTTTGACATTTTTCATGTTTTATTCAATCGTTTGTATAGAAATGATGAAGCGCTGCCTGAAGTGACATGAAACACTACAAGTGCATCATCAGTCAACAACAGAAACATACATGAACTCTGATAAATAATAAAAACAGCTGCCAGAATAAGACACAACAGTTCAACAGCTGCACAAACTGAACATTAAACCTTCATGAAGGAGGATTTACTGCACGACTGTTGTATCAGACTGCATCAGCTTCAGCTCGCTGTACCTAATAAACTGGACACTGAGTGTAGAGTTCAGTGTGTAACTGGACCTGACAGACTCTGGATCAGAACCTTAACAAATACAAAGAAGCATACAAATATAAAAAATAAAATAAGCCTTCATAGAAAATAAAATACTCCCATGGTGAATCATAATTATGAGATAAAAGACAAAATTATGTGAGAAAACTGCAAAAAAAATTTTATCTAACAATTATGATTTTTTAATGCATTATGTTGATTTATTTTACTTCATTTTCTTATAATTTTGACTTTTGGTCCCATAATTTTGAGGTTTTATGTCTTAATCTTTACTTCATTCATCTCATAATTATGATTTAACATGGGAATATTTTTTCTGGCCTTCCATAAGTCCCAAGTAATGACAATAACACAAATATAAAATATAAAAGTCACATTATATTTACTTGTAGCTACAAAGTGTTCACACTGACTGACAGTGTTAACAGCAGCTTTAGTTCAGTGAAGTCTGATGGTTTTAAAGCACATGTGGAGCTCAGTCAGGAGCTTTAAGCGCTACAAGCAGTCTGATAATATTTGGTCAATAGACGGCATTTATACATCACTGCTGCCCTCATTCATCCATTCACTCACTCACTCACTCACTCACTCACTCACTCACTCACTCACTCACTCACCGATGGCAGTGAGCTACCATACAAGGTGCTGGTCTGACCATCGGGAGCAGTTTGGGCTTCAGCCTGTTGCTCGAGGACACTTGGACATGTGGACGGGAGGAGCCGGGGATCGAACCACCGACCCTGTGATTAACTGACCAGCTGCTGGAGACGCATCAGATAATCAGAGTATAAAAATAAAAGAATAAAAGCAACATAGAACAGAGTGAAAGAGCTCGTCTTTGTCCTCAACAACGACCACGTTCATACAATCTTTCCTGGAAGTTGCACTCTGTTGTACACGAGAAGTGAAAGAAGATTAAAAATACAGCTTGAGAGAGAAGTTCAAACCCTGCAGACTTCCTGTTTTGGCCAATCACTGCTTGAAGTGGATGTGAATGTTGGTTTGTCAGTTTCAGGAAGTGAGTCGGACTGATGCCTTTTTACTTTAACAGGATTCTGGGTCCTGCACTTGACCTGGACACTATTTGTGACTGAGTGCTGTGAGATAAAGTCGAGGACTGTATATGTGTATATTTTGTATATTAATTGTGAGTTAGCTCGTTAGTTGAGGGAGCAGACATGCTGTGATCTTACTGTCTATGATCTGGATGAGGTTCAGGACATGAGGACGGTTCAGGGAGAGATTGTTGCCGTGGTAATGGGACATAGTGATGAAGGCAGAACGAGCTACATGCACATCGTCACCCAAACAACCTTCCTTGTGCCATCACAACTATCTGCTTTAACACAACCCCGATCCTAACCTGAACCTCAGATTCATTTAAATGTTAAAACCAGGTTTTACTTCTCCAAATGAAATAAGTGACCAGACAAAATGTCCTCACTGTCATCCAGCATGGTCTCAGACTCAAAGTGGTCCTGAACCTGGATCAGAAGGAAACAAAACAAAGTTATACTCAAGAAAATCCCAAATGTCTTGATCCTACTGAGTGTTAATACACACAGAATGATTAATGTCAGAGAGGATAAAACAACTGTCAAGACTCTGAACGTGAGATACATATAAAGAATGAGTTGTATCTGTTCATCATTAATATGTTGATACAATATTTAATCTTACCTTTCTTACGATTTTTTTTAATGCGATGCCTGATGAAAAGAACAACACCAACAACTACAAGGAGGCTGAGAACCACAATAGTAGCAACGTATCCAGCAGACGACCCTGAAACAGATACAAAGTGAGTGCATCAGTCAGAAGGTCAGTGCAGATGATAAACAGCAGACTGGACCTCACAGCTCACACAGAACAACTAAAGGTGAGTCTGCTCCTGAAATCTGAACTTGTTTCACATGAAAACTCCACTGGGATGAATGTGAGCAGGAACAGTGATGTGAGCTCTGATCTCAGGTCCAGTTTCCTCCTGCTGGGCTCCACAGCTCAGAGGCTGCTTCTGGTTCTGGTCCCAGCAGTGAAGAAATAAATGGACTTAGTTACAGTCCATCACTTTGATCTGACAGTAAAAACACAGGATCATCTGATAAAATATTAAACTTCTTCACAATACTTTTACTGATACTTTTACACTTTTACTCAGGTGGACTTTTACTTGTAACAGAGTATTTTTACTTTGTGTTTCTGCTACTTTCACTTCAGTAAAGTATCCGAGTACTTCTTCCACCACTGACTACTGTCCAGAAACATGAAGGTTAAAATCACTGTGAGCTTCTTGGTGCTGGTCGGCTCCACAGTTATTGGGCCTGATGGGAGCAGATCAACACACAGTCTGTAGATTATTGAAACTGAGTCTCGATCTGAACAAACATTATATCTTTTATAAACAAACAAAACATGATGTGATTAAAAGAATAAGAGGAAGAATCTCACCTGACTCTTGAGGTGGAACTGTGAAGATAAAGAAGATAAAGGACACATCAGTTATAAAGAACAATCACAGGATTATAAATGAAACATTGTGATGTTGTTTGTTCTTCTTTGCTTTACATGAGGACTAAACTCTTCTCTTCCTGTCTGAGTGTCTTCATGGTGTTTGTTGTGTGATTCATGTGTAACTCGGCTGCTGTAACGCTGCAGTTTGTCATTGGGATTAATAAAGTCTCTCTCTAATCTCTCTAATCTAAACAGAGCTCACAGTGACGCCTCTCTGACGGCTTCACTCTGCTGTTGCTGTGCTTTCTGTCTCCAGGGCTGCAGACCTGTTGGGAGCTTCATCAGCAGCAGGGGACACACCTGGGCCTGATGTGCTCCATGTATAGAAATCCTTCAGAACATCTGCTCACACATCTTTGTGTCGGGGCTTTTGGTTTCCTTTGGTTTGTTTTTACAGCTCAACATCCACACAGCACATCTTCACTCATCCACTGCTGCACTACTGACTGCACTCACTCCTCCAGCTGTTTGTGAAACAACACGACTAGAACAGAATCTCACCTGGTTCTGGAGCTGCACCTGTGAAGATAACAAGACATGTAGTGAGACATCAGTTATAAAGGACAATTACAGGATTATAAATGAAACGTGGTGATGTTTCCTGTTCATCACTTCTCTGCTTGTACATGAGGATTACAGTGTGTTTAAGAAGGAGAGAAACATGAAGAACAGAGAAACAGAAACCTTAATTACACTTCGTTACATTGTTAGACAGAACAAGACGAGTAAAACTTCTCTAACTTCTCTTTTTTCATCAACTAAAACACTTTTTCTGACTCACATCCTGACAGAAACACATCAACAGTGAAGACTTTACAGCAGCTCCTGAACTTTTACACATTTGTTGTGCTTAAAAAAACATTAAAGGACGTCATGTGAACTTTGTTGTCTATTTACATTAAAGTAATAAAGAAAATGTGTTATGAAATGTGAAACACAGGGTCATTAAAAGCTTGTCCCCTTCTGTTAACAGGGCTCGGGTGTGGCCACTTTAATAGGAACACCTGTACAATCTAAAGCAGGGCTGAGCAACATATACAATATATACTGTTGTCATGATGTGAGACTATATATTGTCTTAGATATTTGATATTCTCACATGGTGATATATCATAACTGTTGTCTGTTCCTGGTTTTAAAGGCTCATTACAGTAAAGTGACGTCATGTTCTGAACTCACCAGACTGTTCGACTTGTTCTGATACTTTCTTTACCCACTGACTCATTATATCCACATTAATGATGATTAGTGATCAGAAATCTCATCGTGTTAATGTTTTGTGAAAGTTACAATCGTCATCCCTACAATATTATCACAGTAGGGCCTGTTTGGTCAAACATATTGAGATATTTGATTTTGTGGCCCCGTCCTAACATTTATGAAGTGCTTTTGAGAAGATTTCAATATATTGAGTTACATATCTTATATCAGGATGTGGCCTAAAAATATGGTGATATCATTTTAAGGCCGTACCTCGCAGCTCTAATCTGAAGCAATCCAACAATCTGTAACTTCAATAATCTTTAATTCTAGCAATATTATATAATCATAATGTTTAATGAATATTTAGTCAGAGTGAGTTAAAATGTGTTCTGATGTTTAATGACTCATGTTGTTATTATCACTCATCATTTCAGATCAGTGTCATGTCACATTATCTTCTGACTCAAACTTCACTTTTATGATGAAATATAAAGTAAAATAAAGATTTGTGTGTGTTGCAGTTTGATACTATGAGATTCATGATGAACAAAACTTCTCAATGAGCTTCATAACTGTCCTCAGATGTTTCCTCTGAAACATATTTACTGTAAAGAGAGTGAGTGTAACACTGGGAATCTAACTGCATCACACACAGCACATATAGTGTTAATAATTAATAAACGTTGTTCATCGTCACAAAGACAATAATTAATGACGTTCATGCTCCTAAAAGGTGAATTCAGACTGAACACAGTTATTTTCTGTCTCTATTAAATCCTGAAAAAGCGTTTATTCAACACAAACACCCAGTGAACCAACTATCAACACCTGTGTGTGTGTATGACAGTTCAGACTGAATTTAAAATTAACCATCATGTTTGTTCTGTTATTTATCAGCTCTCTCTAATCTCTGTTGATTGATGAACCAACATCATCATTTCTATAAAGGAATTTTTAAAGTTAAATTTTCTGTTTAAAACATTTTAAATTATTTACATATTAAATCACAACTAAGAAGAAACTCACCTTGAATATGCACAGAGGTCACAGCAGCAATCTGATGGCTGATTTTCTTCTGTGTAGCTACACAGCTGTAGTTGTTGGTCTTGGTCACAGTAATCTTGACAGTGATGTATGAACGACCTCCTCTTTCTGAGATCTGAGGCTTCTCAGCATCAAGAGTTTTATTATCACTGTCCTTCCACTCTACTGTAGGAAGTGGATCACCATGAGCTTCACACTGCAGCAGAGACCAGTCATTTGTATCATGAAGTGTCTTTATATTTGGCTCTGGAGCTGCACCTGTGAACACATTATAAACAATAAATTATAAAGAGACAGTTTCAGCATTATTAATGTAATATTGGGATTTTGTTCATCCACACTCTGCTTGTATCCAGTTTACAGTGTGAAGAGAAAAACAAATAAAAGCCTCCAGCATCATTTTATGGGACGATATTTCAAACATTTTAAACTGTTTCCAGTTTGAGGCAGAAGCACAAATACAGTGAACTTGTTAAACTGAACTATAAAGATTGTAATAAAATATAAAACATAGTGTTCAAAGGTAAACACACCTGATGTGTCACATGTTAGTGAGAACTACTTTAATTATGCTGCCTGAAAGAAAAATTAACCATAAAGTTAGTTGAACTTCTGCCAAGAGAAAGTTGTGAAAGATTTAACTGGGTTGTTTCATTTATTTTTACAATTATATTTATTTAAACATGAGAGTGTTTAATGTCAACGAGGGCAGACTGAATAGCAGTAATTAATTATTTGACTGTAGCATATTGCACAATAACTTCTTCATGTAATTAGACAATCTGAATAAAAGTATTAGATTTAGTTCAACACAGAGAGGTTCAGGCCCACAGATGTTAGTGTTTAGACTGACAGGCCTGAGAAGACATTTACAGAAACACCTGCAGAGGTGGAGAGTGACGTCATCAGAATCAGGACTCACCTGGGATGTTTTCACCTGTTCTGTCTCTTAATGTTATAAGGTGCGGAGGATGCACGCGACCCGATATTTACGTGTAAAATTAATAAACAAACATAAAACATATTTTCATGTTGACGACAGAAGTCAACACACACATATTACACCTCATCTGAAAGCTGACATGTTCGTTTTTATCAACACATTTAGGAACCTAAAATAAAGATTTACGACATCACAACAGCAGCGTCTCACTTTACGGCAGTAAACAGTTAGCTGCTTACTAGCTAGCCTGTGTAGCCGCAGTTAAAATGTGTTTATAGGTGTAAAAACAGACATTTATAGACGAACAGCGGCTCGTTTTAAAGACAAAAGTCCACCCGTTAAATCCAGCGCGTTTAAACGGAAGCGGAAGTTAAAACCACCACAATAAAAGTCGATTGCGTCCCTCGTTTATTTTTAGCGCCGCTCGTCAAACTTTCCGAACAACTTCATTTTAATCAATTTAAAGTATCGACAACAGATTTGACCAATGATGTTCAGTATCTCTGAAATCAGTAAACGCCCCGGAACAAAACCAACCAATCAGCATCTTTCTACGACCTAAAGGGACGAACCTAACGGGCTTTTAACTGCATCAGCCAATCACAGGACAGCATCTGTACGCGAGCGCCACATGTGTGTTATTGACAGCTGCTCTCATCCAATGGTAAGTCAGCACCGTGAAAACACTCTGAGTCAGCAGCCAATTAAATTACCTGTGTGACCATATATGTAAGTGACTGTTGTCGGACTTCCTGTGGTCGCGGGACACCCACATAACAGAGAAACTTTATTGATCTGTTTAAGGAGACATGATTCAATGATAATAAATATGTAAATCTTTATTTAAACACTCACAACATCTTTTTATCGTCAACTTTAACACTGAGGGACATTTTCCAGCATCTTAAGGGGATTTATTATCATCATTTGGTAACTTTGGAGAAGTTTTAGAGAGCTCTGTGGACATCTGCTGGAGATAATCTGTACTGCACTTTCTAAAATATCTCAGAGCCTCTTCTGTCTGTCAGCCTAAAATTTGGTTCAGACATTTTAGACAAGTTGAGGGAGAGATCCTGTGAATTTCAGCCTGATGGCCCAGATTATAGCTTATTCATTTAATTTAAAAAATGACAAAAGAAAAAAAACAAAAACAAGAAAACTTTTAATTTTTCTCTGTTTAATCATTTACCAGTTCAACTGTCTCTGAGCTTTAAATAAGATCAACACAGCTGATAAACCTCAGAGTGTTTGCTTTACAGTGATGTAGTGGACATGTATCAGCTCCTCATGGTCTTTGTATTATACAGTTTAAAATGAGTAAATATTAAGAGGCAGAGACGCACAAAATCAAAATGAACGCCAAGAGGTTAAGACTTGACCTGAAAGGAAAAACAAACACGTTAGATTGTTTTGAAACAGACAGGTAATACTGTGTAAAAGTCATGTTTCATCTACTATAGACGGCTGAAATTTCATTGCACAGAGAGACATAATCTGCAGCGTGTCTCTGATATCTGCATGTTTGATACAGAGGTCATCTCTCCAGATGTGGCTGCAGCTCTGTGGGCTCGAGGCCCTGCCAGATGTGTATTCTGACCACAACAAAAGTCCATCTGGGACTCTTGAACCAGTCGCAGCAGTAAATGAGCGGACATCTTTAACTGTTTAATGAAAGCACTCACCAACAACAAGCTCAATGTAGAATGTTTGTATCGGCTGAAGACGTGGAAAAATGCAGCTGTAGTTCCCGCTGTCGGCCATCTTTGTTTTTCTGATCTTTATGGAGGCGTCGCCGTTCTTCAGTTGATCTTGAAAATGTGAGACTCGATCTATGAACTGCTGATCTTGACCTGTTATGCCGTTATTGTGATGAATGCCTGAATCATACATGAACACCTCCTTCCGTCTTTCATCTTTCCTCCAGTCAAACAGCTTTCTTGTGATGTCCTCCTTGGTGCTGAGCGAACAGGGTAAAACAGCATCATCATCTTCTTTCACGACCACTTTGACACCTGGAAGATAAAAACATGTGTTACTCAGTATGTTAACATGCAGAGTCACCAGGAAACAAAGTCAGATAACAACTTTACACACCACAACAATAACTCAATACCTGTTTCCTCTAACATAATAGTTTTGGTTGTGTCGTGCTTGTACTGACATATTTTAAGTATATTTAAGCTGTACAGTATAGTTTATTAGGTTTTTGTTATTGAGCCTTGTGTTTGAATTTTACAAAATGTATTCAGCTGGAAACTCTTCAGCTTTAAAACACCAGGAGAAGTTGTAGTTTTATTCATGTCAGATCTTGATTTATTGGACTGGATTCAAAGACACAACTAACCACCAAACTATCCTGTTCCTCAGCTGCAACACACAGGTTGTTTTTAACTTTGTAATTCAAATATGTTCACTGTACTTTCTAAAGGACATCAGATTAAAGCTTCACCTCTCTCTCTCTCTGCAGGTTGTTAATCTTGAGGCTGATGTACAGTTAAGTTTTCTGTCTGTTTGGGTGAATAAACCTGCAACCAGCTCTTATCATTTATCAGACGATGTCTCCTCACCAGTACTGACCACAACCACACAAACAGGTGTTACTACATTGTTGAAAAAAATGAGTGTGAGTGTCAGAGAGAGGAGGACTACAACCAAATAAACTTCTCTGGTTTTTATATAAATGTGGCAACTTTAAACCTGTCAATGAGGATGATGTGAAAATACTGTGAGTTCACATTCATACAGCTCAGGGCGGATGATGGACTGAGTCACGTCTCTGTTCAAGTTCTGACTACGTGAGTTTATTCAGAGAGTCCAAAGTCCAACAGACATCCAGAAGGTTTCAGTTCAGAACAAGAGATGATCAGAAACCACCAGTGTCTGCAGCAGGAAGGAGGTGACGCACACACACACACAAAATACACACACACGCAGTAACTAATGATTAACTAATGATTAACTAATGATCTGACTTGGTAACTATTCAGTATCATGTTTCACACTGATTCATATATAACTCATGAATAAAGTGACTCTAACCCACAGATATTTATTTATGTATTAATGTATTTAATGTTTAATTGTTGAGGGACCAGTTTGTGTTAAACCTGCTGCACACTACAGCTTTTATAGCCGAAGCTAATCAGTAATGAACGTCACCATGAACTCATCATCAGCTGATGATTGATCGATAACGTGTCTCCCAGTCTGTCCTGTGGTAACTCATTATCTACTCTATAGTTTATATGTAACTCATTAACGATCCAATAACTATCAAGTCCTTCCTGATGAAGATCTGCGCCACGTCTCTGTTTTATTGAGGGAACTACTTTAGTTCAAAGTGAACTGAACTTTAAGAGTCAAAGTCCAACAATCACAACATCCTGAAGGTTTCATGTCTGCACGAGCGTTTCTGTGAAACCTGTGCGTGTCTGCAGCAGGATGGAGACGACGCACACGCACGCACTGACGCACACACAGCAGTGATGACGACATCATTACAGAGCATTTCGAGATTAAAACTCAGCATCATCCAGCTGTAATTCTTCTGTAATCGATCCGATCAATACTATCGATGTGTGCTGATGATCAGGGTACGTGTGTGACGTCACAGTGAGAATTAAAGACTGTCAGTGAGTGATGATCAGTTTTCTTACCGTCTCCAGCAGCAGACGTTTCTCCAGAGCAGCTCAGCAGACAGAGACACACGAGAGGAAGAAGCTCCATAGTTGTGATGTCCTCTGAGGACTTCACCACACTGATGGTGTCTCTATGTGACGGAGCTTCACACACTCCTCAACACCCTGACTGGTTCATCACAACCTGTTTCTGCTCCTCAGCCTGAAGCTAAGGCACTTCCGGTACTAATATTTCAGAATAAAAGCGCCATCACCAGGCCTGCAGCTGCCATCGCATTTTGTCTGGGTGTTGGCCACTGAGAGGAGGGAAGTAACGAAGTACAAATACTTTGTTACTGTACTTGAGTAGATTTTTCAGGTGTCTGTACTTCACTAGAGTTTTTATTTTTCTGACAACTGTTGATCTCTTGATCATTTGATCTCTTATGCTCACGTGTTGACCACAGAAGATGTTTGACGAGAAACGGAAAATAGCAGCCTTCTTAAAAGAGGATGTGTCACTCATCACACCTGTCACACACACACACACACACACACACACACACACACACACACACCTGCACCGTCAGACCTTTCTGTTCCACACATCGAGGCTGGTTTAAGACAGTAGAGGGCGCCACAGTCTTGAAAATGGACGCTAAGATAAACACCTCAGATTTCAGGTAAAGAGGGAAAACTTCTCTTTTTGTTTCTAACTTGTGGTTTAAATACTTGAATCCCAACTAACCCAGACAGACCGAGCAGGAACAGCAGCTGGGCTCGATGCTTCAGGAGGCTCCAACAGAGTCTGGATCTGAATACAGTCCAATGTATGATGAGTGGTGGAGTTACTAATAACCTAGTTATCTAGTTAACTGGAGGATGTCCAAAGACTGAAGAGAAAGTCAGAGGAACACCTGGACACACGGACATGATGATAAATAATGTACCGTCTTTTGTTGTGAAATGCAGTGATGGAAGGTAACTAAGTACATTTAAAAAGAAATGATGAGTCCAATAATCAGAGAAATGCTGAATATCAGTTCAGATAATTGGCCCGGCTGATAATCGGTCGACCCACAGTAAACAGCTTATACTTAATGTTAATGTGAAAATACGTATAATATTATATTGTCGACCCCATTGTATTATTATGAGTATTTAACCTGCTGGTTTGTGTCTGTGTACAACTGCTGCACGCGCCTCAAACGTCAGTTGACCTCAAACGTCAGTTAACGGCTGGTCGCGTGAAGTTCGCCGCTAACCGCCGCTAGCTGCCGCTAACCGCCGCTAACCGCCGCTAGCTGCCGCTAGCCGCCGCTAACCGCCACTAGCCGCCGCTAACCGCCACTAGCCGCCGCTAACCGCCACTAGCCGCCGCTAACCGCCACTAACCGCCGCTAACCGCCACTAGCCGCCGCTAACCGCCACTAGCCGCCGCTAACCGCCACTAGCTGCCGCTAGCCGCCACTAACCGCCGCTAACCGCCGCTAGCTGCCGCTAACCGCCGCTAGCTGCCACTAACCGCCGCTAGCCGCCGCTAACCGCCACTAGCCGCCGCTAACCGCCGCTAGCCGCCGCTAGCTGCCACTAGCCGCCGCTAACCGCCACTAGCTGCCGCTAGCCGCCACTAACCGCCGCTAACCGCCGCTAGCTGCCGCTAACCGCCGCTAGCTGCCACTAACCGCCGCTAGCCGCCGCTAACCGCCGCTAACCGCCACTAGCCGCCGCTAGCCGCCGCTAGCTGCCGCTAACCGCCGCTAGCCGCCGCTAACCGCCGCTAGCTGCCACTAGCCGCCGCTAACCGCCGCTAGCTGCCGCTAACCGCCGCTAGCCGCCGCTAGCTAGCACCGCCTGCTCTGAGCGGCCGCACCGGGACAACACGCCGGGATTCAAAGCTCTGCCGGCGGCTCTGCAGAGCTGCTGGTCGGTGTCTGGCTGCTGACGTCGACTGGGGAAATACTCGGACAGCAACACGGTGAGAAACAGTGAACATGCGGCAGCTGACAGCTCAGTTTCACTGCTCATCCGAGGAGCCGAGGAGCCGCATCACTCGGTGTCTGCTCACTCCGTCACCTCTGGTCGTTATTTCACATCTTAACTCTTCACAATCCTCCAGTTTATTTCTAATGTGAGGTCCTGACTGACAACTGTGTGTGTTTGATCCTCACTGTGCTGTTAAAGGAGGTCAGTGTGTCTTCAGTCGTCGTGTCATTCATCATGAACTGTGTGTGTGTTGAGAGGACGTCTTGTTTTCATACAGCGCCACCTGCTGCACTGCTGTGGTTAACTACATGTATAATAATTAACTAGATATATCATAATGATTATTAGACATGTTATTGGCTTCAAACTGACTTTTCAAAAAGCTGCTAACAGTCGTGATGAGTTCATGAAGGTTTTCTCCATCTGTGGTTAAACGTTGTTGGTTGTTCTGCTTTGTTTTAACTGTGTTACACTGCAAACTCAGCTTCAAATGCTTTAAAGGGACACGATGTTTGGAGAAGACATTCACACTCAGTATTTTAATATTTACAGCATTAATGAGGTAATAATACAAACTCAGATGTATTTATTTTCTCCATCAGTGAGTAAACAAGCTGCTCTCATAGGAGAATAAGGTCCCAGAACACTGTTTGAAGCTACAAAGGTGGCAGGGTCCGCCACGTATAAACAATTCAAGTATCAAGGTCTTTTTCACACTTTTGCTGGGCTGTGTTACATCTAAACAGTCACTACAACATGTTTCTGAAAGCATTTTAGGCAGCAATGGGCAGAGTAGTGACAGACTCTTGGTTCATAGTTGCACCATCGGGTTCAGACAGTTTGATCAGAGTTTGGTGAGATGATCCTCACACGATACAAGAGAGACGGGCAGCTTTGTCTCCTTCTCAACATCTGACTGTATCTTTGTGTCCGTGCATCAACAGTCTGTAGTTGATATGACAGCCCTGAAATCTGAAGGGTGACGTGTTTTGGCAGAGTTTTGCAGGTAAAAAGGTGAGGGGGCTCTGGGTGCAGGCAAAATAGAGAGAAGTTTAACATTGTTCATTTGTGTTTAGCACCAACATTGTAGTGACACAACGCTGGTTGTAAATCTAGTGTGAGCCTCACATTGTGCTTTTCTGCTTCTCTCCTGTCTCCTCTCTTAAACACAGTGTTTCAGTCAGTGACGGGATAAAAGCAACATGATTACATCACTAGTGCCAGTTATACTTGATATCTCACAGTCCAGTAGTAAATGCTGTGCTGCCCTTAATAAGCTGCTGTTTATATTGTGTTCACAGGTGCATCTCCAGAGCCGGCGCTGGAAACATCCTTCCTGCTGAGGAGCCTCAGGTCTCAGAGAGAGGAGGCAGCTACTGCGTTACCCTCAACACCACTGTGACCAAGACAGGACGCTGCCGCTGTGTAGCCACACAGGAGGACATTAACCATCAGACTAGTGCTGAAACCTTCCTGATTATCAGTGGTGAGTTTTCTGTCTCAATGTTTTACTCACAAACTGATTTTAATTGTTCATGTGTCATTAGTTTAAAGTATTTTAGACACCCTGAGACACACTAAGTTTTGTACTCTCTGGTGGGGCAACTTTTAATCATGACGTTACGATGGTAAACAGCTCAGTAGTCGATGACTGTCAGCCAGCGATGGATGATGGCCCATTCTTTGTCTACGTGTGTAGATGTAGTAATAATAACTACAGAGCTCACTGCACAGACAGTTTCTATAAGGAAACATCAGCTCGGCCGCAATGTGACATCATGGAGCAGTTAGTCTGTTTCCTGCACAGCACTGAACCACAGAGAGGAAGAAAAAAACAGGAAGTTATCAGTTGGTAAACTTGTCAGCGCGCCGAGGCCTTCTCACGTATATTTACTGAATATTAACGTATTCACGGATGGATTAACGTTATACTGGACCTTGTGCTGTTCAGCTGCTGTCCACTGAGACTTTATTTGGGACATTTCTACTATAAATATCTCTTTAACGACAGTTAGCGGCAGGTTGGCTTCTCACCGTCGTCAGTTAAAACATTGAGGAAGTGGTTCTGGTGTGAAGTTCATCCTCTGCCTTCAGCTTCAACATGAGGACATCTCTGGATCTTTGTGTTTGTCTGCTGACTCTGTGTGGAACAACACTTGGACAAACCGGTAAGAAAGTTGATATTTATTAGTACGTCACGACCTGTAACTTCCACTGTAGCGTAGCATAACAGCTACATGTGTTATAGGAGGCACCACCGTGTGTCTGGTCGCTACGTTATTTATTATTTTAATTCTACTTAATTCTCCACCGTGTTTTCTGTGTCGACTCATGAACTAATTTAATCACCTTTTGTTCTTTTCAACTTTAATCTTCCTTCGACTTAGTTTCACTTTCGTCTGACTGCGCTCCAGCCAGCGCCCATGTTTATTTGTCAAACACACTTATTCAGTGATCACAACTTCAAATGCCTTCACTTAATTCTTGGTGATTTCTGTTTATACAACTATACAAGCAAAACTTGATCACCAACATTTAACAGAATCACAGACACTGAGCTCAGATTTCAGCCGAGAGTCTCCTGTTTACAATATTCTTAATCTTGTTAATGAAGAGAAATGTGTTTGTGTTGTGTTGTGTTGTCTCATCCGCTGTGATAATATGCACATGTTTCAAACTCTGAACTCTCTGAGTAAGAAGTCAGAGTGTAAAGAAAGGCTCCAGGTTGTCCAGCGCTGTGAATATCTCTCTGGACAGTGTGAGGGTGTGTCAGCTGCAGTGCAGCAGGTCAGAAGCAGCTCCAAACACATCAGAAAATATCTCTCTTCAAAGGTTCAAAACACAGTTTTCATATCCAGGTCATCCAGGTTTGATGATGTCATCACTGAAATAACACAGACTGATTTATCAAAGCTGTCTCCTGAGGGAGAATATTTCAGGAGGTGTGATGTGGAGGAAAACTTAAAGCCATAAATCATTTGGTTACTAACTACCCTGATGTAAACTGGTGTTTCAGAGCAAATGTTTTCACCTGACGGCTCCGTTGAACATAATGATTAAATTCACTTTATTTTTCAGGTCCAGGTGTCAAAGTGGTCGTGGAAGAAGACAGTGATGCTGTTTTACCCTGTTCCCTCAGCACCAAGGAGGACATCGTAGCAAAGATCTTTGACTGGATGAAAGACGGTCATCAGGTGGTGTTCATTTATGTTGCAGGCAGTCATTCCAATAACGGCCGTTTAGATCAAGATGAGCAGTTCAAAGGTCGAGTCTCACATTTTCAAGATCAACTGAAGAACGGCGACGCCTCCATAAAGATCCAGAATACGAAGATGGCCGACAGCGGGAGCTACAGCTGCATTTTTCCACGTCTTCAGAGACAAACATTCTACATTGAGCTTGTTGTTGGTGAGTGCTTTCATTAAACAGTTAATGTGCTGTATGACAGGCAGTCATAGTCACATGTTATTAGGATACAATAAAGGTAACTGTATTCTGCTAGTTACAGAAAAAGAAGTAATCAGATTACTGATACATTTTGTAAAAAAATAGGGATTATTGTCAGGATTACCATTTTAAACAGTAGCAGTAATCAGTAACACCCCCAGGACGCGGGTGTAAATGCAGAGTTTACTCATTCCCATTGCAAACAAAAGCCTGATCTTAGTGGGTTTAAGTTGGATATTTGACCAGTGGGAACGGGGTGAGCAGATTCCTGAGACAGATCCTGGTCAACTTTTCCAGAGGAGCAATAGAAATCATCCTGACTGGAAACATCCCACACTGGCTGGTTGGATCACGGCCCTGGACAGGAAGGCTCTGCAGCGGTTTTCTTCTCTGATGCATCTTCTCACCCACTCAGTTATCAGATGATAGTTTAAACATGCAGCTCCCTCATTAAATATGTGGCCTTTGATGCACTGAAAAATGAATCCATTAATAACATGTAACAAGTTCATAATCTCACCCATTCATTGTGCAAAAAATAATGTTCTCATTTATCTTTCAGGACGGCTCTTGAAAGACCGATCAGGAGAAATCCCAGGTGAGTGATGATGTCACTGATCTCTGCACCTGTCAGGTGTGCTACAACTCTCTGTGCCTCAGTATCACTCAAAGGTTTTGATACAGTGACTCCGTGTAGACGTGTTGTTCTCACAGTGCAGCAGGTTGACATGAGCAGAGGGACAACCAGCAGCTGCAGGTTAACAGACATCATGTCAGCTGATCGCTTCAGTGAATCAGCTTTCATTTGGTTCTTTAGTCATAAAAGTCTCCACAATTATTTTATTTGATGTAACATCAGAAGCATTTTAACCTTCTGCTAAAAATGTGTCAGATTAATAACTGAGAACTTTCTGAATCATCACTACAGACACACATGCATGATTATAATGTTACTGATCTCTACATCTGCAGTGTTTATCAGCTGTTGAGACACAAACACAAAGTTCAGTCTGATCTACTTGATGTTGTTCAGTCCAGCTGCTGTTGTGACTGTTAACATCAGACTGTAAATACACCATGATCCACTGTTTCTATAGAGGCAGTTGCATTCAAACTGTCTTCAGCAACATTTTGACTGATCGCTTGAAGCTGATGTTGCATCTGAGCTTAAGATACTTTTTATTCAGACTGGTACAGAACAGTGAGTGTCAAGTTACAAGAAAACTGAAAGATGTTTTTCTAATAATTATAAAAAACTTCTTGTGATTTCATAAGTTAACTTCAGTGTGGGGCTGCAGCTAATAATTCCATTATTAATTAATCTCTTATTATTTTATTTGCATTAATCCATTAATGGTCTATAAATCAAATCATTAAGGGTCCAATGTGCCTTTTTCTCCAAACCCAAAGATTTTCAGTTTACAATGACATAAAGTAGAAAGTAGTCATGTTTGGTCAGTGATGATCAGCCTTTTCTGACAAAAAGTCATTTTCATTATTGAAAATAAACTTTTCTCTGATTAGATGAAACTATGGTCAAAACAAAGCTGATCTTCTGGTTACATTCCCTGTAAAGAAACAGAATGAGGTAGTCGCTGTCTTTCACATCTTATTACATGCAGACCTGCAGACTGTGCAGTCAGGGCAGGATTAGGTGAAGACATCAGCACTAATAACAATCACCAGGCAGAAATGTTGGACTGCTTTCCTGATGTACTGCTGTTTCCTATTCCCCTGAGAGGAAGAGACGATCTCTTTGGCTAAGAAACGAGTTTGGTTTCGATGTTACTGTGTAACACACCAAAAGTTTGGAATTGGTCCTGTAGATGGCCTCAGCAGGCAGCTGCACCTCTACTGCAACGTCAGGCTTTTGGGGCAACTCCGACTGTGAAAGTTGAGTGAAGGCTACGGTTACTTTTCCCATTGGAGGAATTGAGTTGCTGCTTTTTTTCTTAAAAAAATTAGATCTGTTTTGTTTCTAGAAACTCACGGGAAAAGTCTCCTCTGAAATCTCACGAGGTGATCACCTCAAAAGAGGCTAAAAATGCTCGTATGTAGTTAAAGAAGTACTTCACTGCTTGAAAGATGGCCCTTGTGTAAAACTGGGCTTTCTCTGCTGCAGAAAGATGGAAATAGTTTTTAAATTGTTGCTACATGACCAGAGGAAACAGAGACAGAGGGCACAAACACTCCCACTGATGGGTGAAGTACTGCAAGATTTAGTTCGGAGTCCATTTTGAAACAGGAAACAGTATGATGGCCGGCTGGTTACAAACAATATATACAGTCATGGTCAACACTTTACATCCACTTGTAAAGAACATGTTCATCATGGCAGCCTTCAGCTCCAATGATTTCTACAGCTCTCATGTTTCTGTGATGAATAAGTGGAACACAAACTACTTTGTCACTAAAAACATTCATCAAGTTTGATTCAAATCTGACTTTATTATCGGTCTTCTGAAAATGTGACCAAATCTGCTGGATCATAAATATACATACAGTAATTCTAATATTTGTTTAAATGTTTCTTGGCCATTTTCACCTCAGTCACATTCTTTTGAGAACCATCTACAAGCAGTGTTGGCGCATTACTGTAATCAGATTACATTTGTCTGTAACGCAGTAATGTAACGCATTACTGTTGATAACGTCAGTAATCACATTACAGTTACAAATCAAAAATGATCTCGTTACTTGCGCTTATTTACGGGAGGACGCACATCACGTCACGTGACATGTAGACGTGACCATAGTGTGGACGTGACTCGAGCAGGAGCAGAAGATGAGTGAAAGACGGAGAAGACGAGGAAGGAAAGTAGAGGCGACAGAATGGAAACATCATCATTTGAGAGATCGAAATTAGGCCACTACTTCGAACTTGTAAAAAGAAAAGAACAAAATTTGACTGAAATGTAAGCTGTGCCCGGGGCAGAAACAGCTATACAACAAAACCTCCAACCTGACCAAGCACCTGCAGCGGCAACATGCTAGCATGAAGCTAGTGGCTGCTAAAGATCGGACCGAGAGTGATGCTGAAGAGAAGATGCTGCCAATCCGACACCAACAAATCAGGCAAGGCTTGACTTTGAGCAAAAATTAGAAAAGATTCATGCTGATTTAGGCATCTTGTTTCATTTTATAGTGTTAATTGGCAATTAAGGTATGGTGCATCTCAGGTGATGTCATGGAGTAATCCAAAAGTAATGTAACTAGTAGTGTAACTAATTACTTTAAGCAGCGTAAATAAAGTAAAGTAAGGCATTACTTTTTTCAGTAACTTCCCCAACACTGTCCACAAGCTTCTGGCTGAATTTTAACCCCTCCTCTTGACAGAATCGGTGAAATTCATCTAAATTTGTTGGCTTCCTGGCTCTGACTTGTTTCTTCAGTACAGTCCACATGTTCCTGAGTTATCCAGTCCTTTACCACTTGTGATGTGTGTTTGGATCATTGTCCTGATGGATCACCCAACTGCAAATAAGAGCCAATCTTCTGGTTGATGATTTTAGGTTTTCATGAAGAATTTGGAGATGATCCTCCTTCTTCATTATTCCATTTACTTTCTTTAGAGCAGCAGATCCACTGACAGCAGAACGGCCCCACAGCAGAACACTACCAGCACCATGCTGGACAGTAGGTTTGGTGTTCTGAGGTTAAAGGCTTCACCGTCTCTCCTCCAAACATGTTGCTGCTCATTGTGGCCAAACAACTCTGCTTTGAAATGGCTCCAAGTGACTTTCCTGACTTGTTCAGATCAATACTGAGCTCTTTAGACTTTCCCTTTGTAGTGTTTGTGGCTGAGTCTAATGGCTGCATCAAACAAGTCCAGAAAAGTCAGCAGCTGTTATCAGTCAGAATCACTCAGAAGAACTTAAGATGCTACAAAGAACATTTGATTCTCACAACTTTCTATAATCATCTAAACTGATTGTTCAAGTTACTGTATGTATATTTCTGATCCAGCAGATTTGGTCACATTTTCAGAAGACTGATAATAAATTCAGATTTGAACCAAACTTCATGAATGTTTTTAGTGACAAAGTAGTTTGTGTTCCACTTATTCATCACAGAAACATGAGAGCTGTAGAAATCATTGGAGCTGAAGGCTGCCATGATGAACATGTTCTTTACATCATAGTTCATAGTTCATAGTTGCACCATCGGGTTCAGACAGTTTGATCAGAGTTTGGTGAGATGATCCTCACACGATACAAGAGAGACGGGCAGCTTTGTCTCCTTCTCAACATCTGACTGTATCTTTGTGTCCGTGCATCAACAGTCTGTAGTTGATATGACAGCCCTGAAATCTGAAGGGTGACGTGTTTTGGCAGAGTTTTGCAGGTAAAAAGGTGAGGGGGCTCTGGGTGCAGGCAAAATAGAGAGAAGTTTAACATTGTTCATTTGTGTTTAGCACCAACATTGTAGTGACACAACGCTGGTTGTAAATCTAGTGTGAGCCTCACATTGTGCTTTTCTGCTTCTCTCCTGTCTTCTCTCTTAAACACAGTGTTTCAGTCAGTGACGGGATAAAAGCAACATGCCATGATTACATCACTAGAGCCTTAGTTATACTTGATATCTCACAGTCCAGTAGTAAATGCTGTGCTGCCCTTAATAAGCTGCTGTTTATATTGTGTTCACAGGTGCATCAAAGCCCTTCATCACCACACTTTATGAAACAAAGGACTGGTCACTGCTGCAGTGTGAAGTTCAAGGAGCTTTTCCAAAACCTAAAGTCGAGTGGCAGGACAGCGCTGGAAACATCCTTCCTGCTGAGGAGCCTCAGGTCTCAGAGAGAGGAGGTCGTTACTACGTTACCCTCAAGACCACTGTGACCAAGACAGGACGCTGCCGCTGTGTAGCCACACAGGAGGAAATTAGCCATCAGATATATGCTGAGACCTACGTGCCTTTCAGGGGTGAGATTTCTTTCCTGATGGTTTGGTCATCAAAAAAATTTTCATCGTTCACACGTTATTAAATTTACATTTAATTGTTGTTTCTGTGGAGTCTATGTTCAGGGTAACAAACATGATATGCAGCAACATGTTGAGTTTTACATTTTTGTGATGTGTTTCAGAGGACTCATCCAGAAAAGTGGAGCGGTGGATGTTGGCAATTAAAGTCGTTGCTGTGCTTGTTGCAGTTTTACTTCTGGTTGCTGCTGTAATGTGCTGTATATGTAAGTTTATATCATGTATTACACCAACATATCCATCATGTGCAGACATCAACATTACAGATACATTGTGTGATACGATCACGTCCAGACAGTTTGTTTCTGTCTCCTCAGATTTGAACCCTTCTGTTTATTTACATGAGGCCTCTGGTTCTAATACTGACTGATTAAATTAAAGTTAATCACTTAATTCACTTCAGCTCCATCAGACAGACCTCTGAATATCACTCACTCATGTTCTTTGTATAGTTCACAAGTGAACATTTGAAAGTGGAGGCTCTACATCCTGAAGCTTTCTGCTGATAAACACAATTGAGACAAACAAAAAGGCTCATCTAGATACAAGTTAATACTTTTTAAAGAGGCGATATGTCGTTTTGAAGAAGAAATTCAAACTCAGAATTTAAATATTTACAATATTAATGAGTAATAATTAATACAAACTGAGAAATATGTATTTTTTCCAAAGCTGAATCAACAAGTTGTGCTCAGAGGAAAATAAGGTCCCAGAACACTACTTGAAGGTAGAAAGGTGGCAGGGTCCGCCACATGTAAACAAAGTAAAACAGTATGAAATTGTTTATTCAGTCATGAAAACAAATCAGTCAATGAAGATCTTTCTCTTCTGATTAAAAGTCTTTCACAAAACTACAGAACGCTCCTTTAATCCAGTTTATCATTTAATGAATGATGCTTTGGATTAAATCTCAAAATGGTTTGGTAAAAGACATCTGACTGCAGAAACGGACTTAAAACAGACGCACTGGACTCGTTTTCCAGATCTGTAGCTTTAACACTTCTGGTTTGAATGTTGTAGGTCTGAATATGTCAGGCTGTAGCCTTTTAAAGGGACAGTTCAACACTTTAAGTAAAACCCTTACCAGTGTTAGCTTCTTTCACAGAGACTGATGGCTGATTGATTCCACTGTTACATGTCTGTCTGTTGATTGTGGAGTTAAACTCAGGAGGTGGTTAGCTTAGCTTAGCATAAAGACTGGAAGCAGAAGGAAACAGACTAAAGTTAGAAATACACCTTCAGCACCAGGCTAACTGTTTCACCCTGTTTATGGGTTTGATGCTAAAGCTAAGCTAATGGCTTCCTGATCCCATCAGAATCCATATTTATAATGAATGAATTGATTAAGTTATGAAGCCAAAGAGCTGAACATGTTCTGGTATCAGCTCTGTGACTCACAGCTGTTGGTGCTCATTATTAACACTCAGGTGTCAAAGTGCTTCATTTGGCAGCAGAGTGAGTTTGAATTGGATGTTTATAATAATCCTAATATGTAGTGATGAAGCTGAAATCATGACGTGTCATTAAATGTGAGACGGTGATCTAATGTTATGTTTGGTGGTCGACCTCAGTGAAACATTGAACATTGAGATTCTTCTGTAAAACAACGAAAGTAAAACTGAAACCGTTCAGAGCAACTTTTCACTCTCCATTCTTGACTGTTTGAAAACAGACTTTTAAAAGATGATGCAAACATTAAAATCTGCACCAAAATCATTTCTGTGTGATGTAAAAGTCGACTTTCTGTAATGTAAACTTTTGTTTTGTTTTCTGCAGATTTTCTGGTGCAAAAGCCTCGTCCAGGTGATACAGACAGTGCCTCATCAGGTAAGTCACCTCTCAGCAATGTTGGTTCATAACAAATTACATTTACTCCACTTTCAGAAAATCCCTCAAAACACACCTCTTCAAAACTTCTTACAATCACCAAAGAAGTTTGTTCTCCTCCTCCACTTTCTGATATGTTCCCTTTACTCACAGATTAATTTTCTTTTGTGTTGTTTCCTTTGTTAAGTGACTTTAGTATCTAGAAAAGCACTATACGTTTAATGTATCATTATTATTATTGACATTATATATACTCGAGTCCCTTTTTTGAATAAATTGTACTTTTCTGAGTAGTTTATTACAGAATACTTTTACTTGAGTAGATTGTCAGCTGGTCCCAGGTCTGCTGCTGCTCTGTTATCTACCACAGCCACGCCTCCACATGACATGAAGCAGGATAATGACTGAAGCTACAGCAGGAGTTTGGCTTTCTAATAACGCTAACCGCTAATATTCACAGACGCATTAACAACACACAGTACAATGAGCTGCAGAGCATCAGAGAACAGAGCTGACACTGAGCTGACAGAGAGCAGTAAGCATGGCGGCAGGAACGAAGGGTGCAGAGGTGCTGCAGCTCCCCTAAAACAAGGCATTATTAAAAACACTGATCGATAGGAGTGATCAGACTTAGTAGTTTATTACAGAATACTTTTACTTGAGTAGATTATCAGCTGGCAATCAAAATCAATGGAACAAATGAAACTTTGTCTTGTGCACAAAGAATAAAGAACTTCTTCTATAACCTGCTGAATTAATGACAAGACCCAAATAATTAAGAATTCATCATAGTGAGCGTCTCACAAAGTTGATAAAGTTTGTCCAAACTCAACAACTTACAAAACTGAGTGATTTTATAAAGGAGTCTGGTGAGTTTCTCTCCCTTTTCATCCTCTTCTCTCTCTCTTCATCTCCTTGCTGTAGTATGTTGGTGTTGTAGTTTGCCGTCTGTTGTAGTGACGGACGTCCTCAAATTGTTGTTAATAACTATTTAATATAAGTGATTCTGGTCATTCAAATTAAGTACTTTTGTTCTCTAACTCAAGTAGTTATTCTGATTACTGCTTGTACTTCTACTTGAGAACTTATTTTTGGCTACTCTACCCACTGAATATGTATTTCTGATTCTGGAGTGAACTGTCCCTTTGAGCCAGTTAATCATCTGACATGAGATACTTTACATTAACTCTCAAACTGATTCCTAAAAGACAGCTGGCTGCAGGAACAGATGAAAAAACAGGATGTTGACTAGTTTTCCAGATCTGAAGCTTTAACACTTCTGGTTTGAATGTTGTAGGTCTGAATATGTCAGGCTGTAGCCTTTAAAGGGACAGTTCAACACTTTAAGTAAAACCCTTACCAGTGTCAGCTTCTTTCACAGAGACTGATGGCTGATTGATTCCACTGTTACATGTCTGTCTGTTAATGTGGAGTTAAACTCAGGAGGTGGTTAGCTTAGCTTAGCATAAAGACTGGAAGCAGAAGGAAACAGACTAAAGTTAGAAATACACCTTCAGCACCAGGCTAACTGTTTCACCCTGTTTATGGGTTTGATGCTAAAGCTGGGCTAATGGCTTCCTGATCCCATCAGACTCCATATTGATAATGAATGAATTGATTAAGTTATGAAGCCAAAGAGCTGAACATGTTCTGGTATCAGCTCTGTGACTCACAGCTGTGATTGCTCAGTGATCATTATTAACAGTTGAGTTTGAAATAGATGTTTATAATAATCCTGACAGGAAGTGATGGAAGCTGAAATCTTGACATAATTAAATGTGAGTCAGTGATTTAACAGGTTGAGGATTTATGTTTGGTGGTCGAGTTCAGAGTCGTCTTTAAAACACACTGACTGAAACCATTCAGATAAATCTTTCACTCTCCATTACTGACTGTTTGAAACAGACTTTAGAAAGATGAAACAAACATTAAAATCTTTGTTGTTCTGTTTAATATAAAGGTTGACTCTGCGTAATGCATACTTTTGTTTTCTACAGGTGACCCAGGAGCTGAAAGTGAGCTTTAAGCAGAGCCACTGAAGTCTCTTTGATACCTTTACCTGTTGTAAAGGTGTGTGCGCGCGCGTGCGTGTGTGTGTGTGTGTGTGTGTGTGTGTGTGTGTGTGTGTGTGTGTGTGTGTGTGTGTGTGTGTGTGTGTGTGTGTGTGTGTGTGTGTGTGTGTGAGATCTACAGCCTCATGAGAGACGTTGTGATCACTTGTTGGTCAGACTGAGTTGTTGTGATGAATCTACAGCTTCGTAAAACTCGACAACTCTGATATCAACAAAGATTTAACACGTTTCACACAGATCATTTTTATTACAGCGGTTTTCTGTTGATTTATTTAAACATGTACAGTCGCTGTGACTCAACATGATTGTTGAGACGTCAACACATTTCAGAACTCTTTATTTTTTGCTTTTAATGTTTTATTTTTTGTATTTTAGTTACTTGATATAATGTCTTGTTTCTTCATCCCATTATCTTCCTCATTGTATTTCTCTTCTCTCATGCTGTTGTCCAAGAAGACACTAAACTGAACCGTCCACCAGACTGTTAACGACATTATATCACCTGACATGAAGCGACATGCACAACTCAACAAAACAGAGCAAAAATATGATGATGAGATGACAAAACTTAACAGGGACATGATAAAACTAACCTGAGTTACAGGTTTTATGAATGATCATAATGATTGTTTCCAATATAAATATTTAATCATCTCCAAGAGGTCAAAGAGTGGAACCAAACCCTGAATCAGGTGACCCGTCTCACCAGAAGACCCCTGGTTCTTGGGCTTTATTTAAAATATATAATGTAATGTGACCATGTAGTGGCTTTAAAAGGACAAAACTACAGCTGGATCAATTAAAAATAACAGGACAAAGAATTCTGGAAGAAAGAAATTGGGTCTGAAGGAGTTAAAGAGTGTTTACAGGAAGCTTCATCAGAAAACACTGATGTCCTGAGTGGTGATATTATTATAGAAGAAGTTAAAAAAACTGTAGGAAAAGCTTAAAGAGGAGACCTGGAATAGAAGATATTAACATCTCAGTGCCTGGCATATACACATTCATCATCAACCATCATCAGAACCAGATGTTTTGCATGTTTTGTAGGCTTTCAAAAGGCTTTTGATGAGCAGCTGGATTGTAGAAATCCAGACCTTGTATAGTTTCCTCCACCAAGGACGTTATGATGTCACCTGTGTCTGTTTGTGTGTCGGCTGGTTTGTCAGCAGACTTACACAAAAACACATCTCCATGAAACTCAGATGGAGGATGTGTCTCGGCCCAGAATAGACCCCATTAACTTTTGGTGTGGATCCGTATGAAGCGTTTTCTCACTTTCTTAAATATCGTATGTTTTTTGACATTTTCTTTAATTTCTCAGGGAACAATGTGCAGATCTTGATGAAGACAAATCTGGCAGATTTAGGCGGCTTGTATCTACGAGTGAGGACAAAACTAGAATTGTCAATAATACACTTGACTTTTCTTGACTGCAAAGGCTTTTAAATGGATTTATATTGATTAACTTGGCTTTAAATGTTTTGGCGTGTGAACAGTGAAAATCACTGGTGGTCCCTTAAAAGACATTCAGTCATTTACTGTCTGTACAGGAGACTTGTACAGTTTTGTGTTGGCTTTGTAATCATCGATGGTCTGAAGGTTCAGTTTCTGTATTAAATGTAAATGCTGCACTTTGTTCCTGCCTTGTATATAATTGCATGTAATTAGTTTTTTAATAGATTTTCCTTCAGTCACCTGATGCAAAATAAAGGTTGTTGAACTTTAATAAACTGAATTAAGCCAAAAGGTTGAGACTGTGGTTGATAATCATTTCCTGTTCATTCTCATTGAAACTGCATCAGTTACTTTACACTGGACTCTTTGGTCAGTGGTGCAGGAAATACTCAGATCTTACAACACAACACAAAGAAACTCCTTCATGATTAAAGTCCTGCATTCAGAGTCACTAAAGGAAAAGTACAGAAGTAGTAGTTTAGTTTCAAAAGTAAAATGTCCCTTAGGACCAGTAAATGTTATGTTATGTTCACACACGTTCACACCCACACCTACATGCATGGGCACGCATACACACATGCACGCACGCAGATATGCACGCGCACACACACACACACCGTCCACATATGGGACCTGTTGTACAATCTAAGGTTGAATATACAGTAACTTTTATGTTTGGGCTGGTAAATACAGTAACACAACAATCCTCAGCAAAATCCACCAACACACTTCATAGAAGAGAATAAAGGTTTTACATAATAAGTGGTGCCGAGGTTACAGCTGTACATAAACAGTCATGTAGAATATCAACTGCCTCATTGGCACATATGTTTTATGTGTAGCCTACAATATAAGCTAATAAACAAAGACAACTAAGTCCAAATCAAACAGTGCGTCTCACGCTTTGCCACAGCTGACCGACCTCCCGCTGAGTTCGGGCTGGATATCAACAGACTCTGCAGACTGTTTCACCAGCAGGCTGAATGACAGAGTACAGGTTTCACATCGACTTGGCGCCAGCTTAACTGCGATGTATACAGCTGGGACCGATGACTTTCAGTGACCATTTGAACGGAGTGTGGAGGAAGGAAATACTCGAGAACAAGTGTCACAAGTTGACCTGGACGCTGCTCTCGAGCCGCTCGGCGTGAACAAAAGCCTCAGACTGTTCCACCCACCAGCTGTCTGTAAGTACAGACATCCGCGACACAGATATGAGACCGACAACATGCACTTTTGGACGATTTATTGACAGTTGCGTTTTTTTGGACAGGCAAAAAAACGCAACTGTCACCTACACTGTCATTGTGCGCTCTGCAGCGCTCGTTGTGAAGTGGCTCGCAGGTCGCAGACTCCGGCATCTCCGTGTGAATAGTGGTGTTCAAGCCAAGTCAACATTAACATACATATACATGACTTGGATCGATGAGCAGGGTGATCGGAATGTTTTTCCTGGTCAGCGGACCCCCCCACACACACACACACGGCTGACCTGCAGCACATGGCACCTGCAGACCCGGCTCCCTCCCCAGGCAACTCCGCCACTTAACACTTATAAAACAGAAAAATAGGCCGACCTGTACCCAACACTAATAAATACATAGAAACTAAATAGCAGAGTACTTAGCTCGCCCGGGGTCTGAGCTTGTGCCGCCGTCCGACTCCCCGGGGCGGCGGCGTCGCTGGGCGGCGAGGACAGGAGCTGCTGGCGGCTGGTGGCGGCTGCGCGGCCGCACAGGGAGCGATGACGGCACAGCCTCTCTGTGTGGACCCTGGTCTGGCTACAGGAGGCAACCAGCCCCCCCCCCCTCACACCTGAGCTGCTGACTCCCCCTGGCTACCTGACGCCCTCCCCTCCTAACACCTGAGCTGCTGACTCCCCCTGGCTACCTGACGCCCTCCCCTCCTCACACCTGAGCTGCTGACTCCCCCTGGCTACCTGACGCCCTCCCCTCCTAACACCTGAGCTGCTGACTCCCCCTGGCTACCTGACGCCCTCCCCGCCCACAGAGCGGTGCAGCCGGACGCGCTGCTCCTCTCTCCGCCATCAGTCACAGCTGCACCCGATCAGCCATTAAGGAGCCCCGCTGCTGACGTCACACACCAGGTGTCTCCCCTAATCTCACCACACTATGACACCACATTATACTGTGATCTCAAACCAAATCTGAGATCCTGATACACTACAAGACACCATTTTACAAGATCTTACCAACCATCTTCCCGGGTGAGTCTGAAGTCAGCGGGTCCACGGATTTTGTAAATCTGCTGCGGGATGAGGAACTGATCTTCTCCGCCAGTGGATCATCTTTCTGTGGTGGAGGACCTCCTCCTGTGACGAACATCTGTCGTCTCACAGTCGCCGCATCTGTGTTGGCTTTTGTTTTTAAGTTTTTCCAGCGACGTCTCTTTTCTCTTTCACTCCGGTCGATCCATTAAAACTGTATCTTTCTTTTTCACCGCGCTGTTTGTCTGTTTTCTTGTCTTCAGTGATTTGACCACATTGCTCCATTAATTCAGTCAGCAAGTTTTTCTCAAAGGAGGAAAAGTTTGAGCTTCTCTGCCATAGTAAGGCAGCTTATGATGTAGCCTATATATTTAATTACATATTTAATTATTAATTTTAATTTCTATATCCACAATTATCCCAGCATGGATCTATTATAAGACTTATATATATAATACATCCATGATTTTTCTTCTCCTCCTTCTTCTTCTTCTTCTCCTCCTTCTTCTGTGGTCAATGACAAGAGTAAAATACACCTTTAATCCCGCTTGAACTGTGTCATGAACAACACAGATGATATTTGTCATTTAAAAAAATTATTTTTCCAAGTCATTAAAATCGCAGTTTGTTATTAATAAAGTAAAATCTCATGTAGTTTTGTGTTAAAGCGCTCAGTGAACTACATCGTCTCACTCAACACACGTCACCAACACCAACATGGAGCCAACTGGGCCCAGAAAAGGTCGTAAGAAAGAGAGAGTTGGTTCTGGTTCAGTTCTGTGAGCTGCTAATATACAGGAGCAGCTCTACCATGTTTAAGTTACGAGACGACGTCACTAACGACACTGTTGGCTGTGTAGTCTTTATAATGACGTCTGATATTTAATTAGTTTAATGACAAACTGAAACTTTATTGACTTGGAAAATTATCTTTTAAACTGAAAAACATCATATGTGAGATTCATGACACAATTCAAACAGGATCAGTGAATTATTTGTCAAATTTATCTGTTGAAGTCTTCTGAAATTAAAATCACTTTTATTTCTTTGATCCCAGTTTGAACACAGAAACATCAGAAACAGTCACAACACACAGTTTTGACATTTTTCATGTTTTATTCAAACGTTTGTACAGAAATGATGAAGCGCTGCCTGAAGTGACATGAAACACTACAAGTGCATCATCAGTGAACAACAGAAACATCAGTGTGTAACTGGACCTGACAGACTGCCTGAGCACCTGGAAACATAATAAAGAACCAACACAGGCTCGTCCCAAATAATGGCAACAAATATAAAAGTCACATTATATTTACTTGCAGCTACAAAGTGTTCACACTGACTGACAGTGTTAACAGCAGCTTTAGTTCAGTGAAGTCTGATGGTTTTAAAGCACATGTGGAGCTCAGTCAGGAGCTTTAAGCGCTACAAGCAGTCTGATAATATTTGGTCAATAGACGGCATTTATACAGCACTGCTGCCCTCATTCATCCATTCACTCACTCACTCACTCACTCACTCACTCACTCACTCACTCACTCACCGATGGCAGTGAGCTACCATACAAGGTGCTGGTCTGACCATCGGGAGCAGTTTGGGCTTCAGCCTGTTGCTCGAGGACACTTGGACATGTGGACGGGAGGAGCCGGGGATCGAACCACCGACCCTGTGATTAACTGACCAGCTGCTGGAGACGCATCAGATAATCAGAGTATAAAAATAAAAGAATAAAAGCAACATAGAACAGAGTGAAAGAGCTCGTCTTTGTCCTCAACAACATTAATAACAGAGTCAAAGTTTGTTTGGTCATTTTTTCTCTTAAAGCTTCACAAGAGTGGAACTGAATCTCACCAAATATCAGAATTCAACACAAACTTTTCATTTAATTCTCACTGAACAGAACGATTCATTAATAATCAGCTCTGTCAGCATTAAAGGCCACCTGCTCTCTCCTGTTACAGGTACACGTCACTGTGCTGCATGAGGACCCGCTCTTATTGTGGAGGGCTGATAGTGATGTATATTAAGGTGCATGTTAAATAAAACGATGAACGAAACAAAATTAAACTACTTTAACAACTCCTGAGACAAAACCGACAGGTTTTTTAATGAGGTCAGTCAGTGGAGGTGAATCAAACGTATCAGGTAAGTGTTACTGCTGAACACTGTTCTTTACAAATATACTCAACACAATAATAACATAATAAAAATAAAATAAAACTATGTTCTGAGTGTGTTAATTGTCATTCATTAATATCACAGAATTATGGAAAGTACATTTTTACATAATTACTCTCATTTGGACGCTTCCCGATGTTGTTACCATGGTTACGCCCTTGTGTCGGACCAACACGCCCAAAACTCGTTAAAAGAAATGCAAAGTAATGATCACCTCAGTCCAAATCTCTGTCTTCTGCATGAAAGTGCAAACAACCTTCACTTTCACTTTGCTGCCATCCCAACCCTTTAAACTGACTTTAAAACAGGTCTTAACCCTCAAACTGCCTGAAACAACCAGTCAGAACATCCTCACCATCATCCAGCATCGTCTGAAACTCAAACTGAGTCTTATAATGTTTAACTGTTACAACTCACACATACAGCAGCAGCAAACTTCACAGCACATGCAAAGAGAGTTACATTTCTGGATCAGGTGGATTCTTTCAACGAGGTCGATGAGTTGGGTTCAGATTGAGTCTCTCGCTTCTCCTCGTCTGCAGGAAGGAAAACAAAGTTATATTCAAGAAAATCTGTAAATATCAACAGAACGATTCATGTCTGAGATAAAACAACTGTCAAGACTCTGAACATGAGATACAGATAAAGAATGAGTTATGTTGTCAGTTTATGTTGATACAAAACATTACTTAAACTTACCTTCCTTACAATTGAGTTTGATGCGACCCTTGGCCATGAGCACAGTTAGAAGAACACCACCACCAACAAACAGAGCGATGAAAACTACAGCAGTAATGATCCATCCAGCAGACGACCCTGAAACAGATAGAAAGTGAGTGCATCAGTCAGAACGTCAGTGCAGATGATAAACAGCAGACTGGACCTCACAGCTCACACAGAACAACTAAAGGTGAGTCTGCTCCTGAAATCTGAACTTGTTTCACATGAAAACTCCACTGGGATGAATGTGAGCAGGAACAGTGATGTGAGCTCTGATCTCAGGTCCAGTTTCCTCCTGCTGGGCTCCACAGCTCAGAGGCTGCTTCTGGTTCTGGTCCCAGCAGTGAAGAAATAAATGGACTTAGTTACAGTCCATCACTTTGATCTGACAGTAAAAACACAGGATCATCTGATAAAATATAAAACTTCTTCACAACACTTTTACTGATACTTTTACACTTTTACTCAAGTGGACTTTTACTTGTAACAGAGTATTTTTACTTTGTGTTTCTGCTACTTTCACTTCAGTAAAGTATCCGAGTGCTTCTTCCACCACTGACTACTGTCCAGAAACATGAAGGTTAAAATCACTGTGAGCTTCTTGGTGCTGGTCGGCTCCACAGTTATTGGGCCTGATGGGAGCAGATCAACACACAGTCTGTAGATTATTGAAGCTGAGTCTCAGTAGAAGACTGAAGTTTTCACTCAGTTTGAGACATTTTAAACATTTTTAAAATCTGATGAGGATCCTTTAGATCTGATTAATAAAAAGTGTGACTATATGTAATGAGAGGGACTTTTTACAGTGTAAAAATGAGGCTGGTGCTGCCCTCTAGTGGACAAACTGTGTCATGAAGACTCTGATTCTCAGTCACAGTCAAACATCAGTAAATGTTGGAGGTGCTGAACATTTCTTCACTCCTGGTTTCAGGCTCAGACAGAAGAGGAAGACTCCTGCTCAGATGTATAAACCACAGTGTTACAGTTCATCTCATGTTTTCATCTTATTTTCACTTTAAGTCAAAACTTAATGCTGGATTTTAAGTTAATTCATCTTGTAATTAACCAACTCTGCTGCAGTTAATGAATAAAGTACCAGGAAGCTGTTTGTCATGTTGGACCTTCACTGCAACACAACGGTTATAATTACAAGTTTACATCGTCCAGTAAAAACTGCAGCTCCACAGCCTTTATGTTCAGTGTCATGAAGAAGTATCTGACTCCTTCCTGATTTATTCCATGTTTGTATATTTGTCACATTTAATTGTTTCAGATGTTCAAACAGAATCAAATATGAGGCAGAGACAACCTGAGTTAACACAAAATACAGTTTCTAAATGATCTATTTAATTATTGAAGGTAAAAACCAGGACGACAAAGTCTTTTTTAAATCATTGAACACTAAGAATGATGTCACCATTAAGAGGCACATGGGTTTCAGCATGAATGAAGGTTTTCAGGCCCTAAATCACACCCTGCTTCTTCATCTATTTTACTGTCAATGGGACCATAACTGACTAAATGAACATCATGTTGAGTTGAAGAAGACTTGAAACTAGAGACTGAGGCCATGAACTCATCAGGAGACTGTTTACTGAGGGAATAAATCAGGTGAGAAGCAGCTTCCACACAATCACACCTCTTTCTGAGCCCAGTGGAGTCGCCCCCTGCTGGTCGGTAGAAAGACTGCAGGTTTAAGGCACTTTCACACCTGAAGGCTTCGACTATATTTTATACAGTCGATGATCGGGACTGTTTTAAGTTTAAAAAGCTTTAAGTTGATAAAAAAAGATCAAGACTCACTAAAAAATTATCTTGAAATGACATCACATGAGATTTGTTGTCTGATATATTTTTTATTTCACTAAAGTCAGAGAAAAAATGTGTTTTAAAATATGAAACATTAAGTGTTTAAAAGCTTTTGTTTGAGTCTCTGACAACAACTCAGATTAACAAACATTCAGAGACAGACGGGTACAAGTACTCAAGTACTGAGCTTATAATTGTACTCTAATTTATGCAACTTTATACTTCTACTTCACTACATTTCAGAGGTAATATTGTACTTTTTACTCCACTACATTAATCAGACAGATAAAGTTACTAGTTACTTTGATCTAGACTCATAAAATATAATTATATGTAGAGTTAAAGTTTGCTCCTAGTTTTCAGTCTGAGTTCAGTTTGTAGTTGAGAAATAAAATAATAAAGTCATCAGTGAGTAAACTCTTCTCTTCCTGTCTGAGTGTCTTCATGGTGTTTGTTGTGTGATTCATGTGTAACTCGGCTGCTGTAACGCTGCAGTTTGTCATTGGGATTAATAAAGTCTCTCTCTAATCTCTCTAATCTAAGCAGAGCTCACAGTGACGCCTCTCTGATGGACCCCACCCTGGACCCCTTCCAGTTTGCATACAGAGCCAAACGGTCCACAGAGGAAGCAATCTGCTCTGCTCTCCACCCAGCGCTCACCCATCTGGACACAAAAGACTCATATATGAGTTGAATGCTGTTCATTGACTTCAGTTCAGCATTTAACACCATAATCCCACAACAACTCATCTGCAAACTTGACCAGCTGGGGCTCAACACCTCCCTCTGCAACTGGACTTCCTCAGTGAGAGGCCACAAGCAGTACGAGTCGGCAGCATCACACTCAGCACAGAGGCCCCTCAAGGCTGTGTGCTCAGTCCCCTGCTCTTCACCCTGCTGACTCACGACTGCACACCAACCTACAGCACAAATCACATGGTGAAGTTTGCGGACGACACAACTCTGGTGGGTCTCATCACCAAGGCTGATGAGTCCCACTACAGGAAGGAGGTCGACCTTCTGACCACGTGGTGCAGAGACAACAACCTCCTGCTGAATGTCAGCAAGACCAAGGAGATTGTTGTTGACTACCGGAGAAGCCACAGCCAACACCCACCACTGACCATCAATGGTGCTGCTGTGGAGAGAGTGAGCAGCACCAAATTCCTGGGGGTGCACATCAGTGAGGCGGGCCCGGTTCTAGGCATGGGCACGGGGGGGCAATGCCCCCCCCAAATGCTTCGACTGCCCCACCACCAGTGACGTGCGGTCAGGAGAGAAAATGGAAAAAATAAAATATATAATAAACAAATAAATTAAATTGTTATATTTATCAAATGGTTTGAACTATAAACTAATTTTCCATTTAACTTAAACAATTTGGATTGTTTTTTATTAAAAATTGCTGAATTTTCGCATTCCCGTTCAAATACGGGGAAGAGACGCGGGTGAGCAGCAGCAGGCTGAGCTCACCTTGGATTGGTCCCTCACAAACTGCTCTGCCGTCCAATGAGAGCGTGTCACTGTCTCTCTGTATGTCGCCAATCAAATGTTTCAAACACTTTAATATCTGCCCCCCTGACTCCCCTTAGTTTAGCTGATGTATATAATATATGTGTGTAACCTGTTTCATGTGCTCAGCGATCTGACAGCGGCAGTGAAGAGGCGCTGGGTGAGGCAGGCAGCTCTCTGGCCTCCAGGCAGGGGGCGCTCCTGAGCCCAGGACTTCTAATGCTACTAAGTGACAGCGAGCTGGCAACAGTCTCCATGGTTACGAGCGGGTCAAGTGCAGCGATATTTCCCCCTCTCGCCCCGCCTGGATTTACAATGGAGGGTTTTATATCCAAACTCAAACTATTTTCTAAACTGGACTTTCAATCGAAACAGGAGGTGATAAATAAAGCTCACAGGATCAAACAACACACGTTAGTGATTTAAAATTTAAAATGTACAATGCCAACAACATTGTAGCTTCACATTTAAACAGAAAACATTGTAGTGACTGGAGGAGCACCAGCTACGGACAGTGAGGGCGAGGTGGCGCAATGACTCATGGGAGTGTGATGTCAGACACTCGTGAGGCTGTTATTGTTCAGATATGTGTCGTTTTATTACTTTCTGTACATGTTCTGAGTGTTGTGGTTGTGTCCTGTTGTGTTCTAAGGATGTGTGTGTTAAAGTAACATAAATATAAGTTTTACATTGCGCCACCATGGCCGAACAGGATATAGCGGGTAATGACATTCATCAAATGTTCGTATGTAAAGGGCGCCTCTAAAGTTTAATGAACCTGTGTGGTGCTGATGGGCCTGTCTGATGACATTGTCTTCATATTAAACTGACTTTGGTAATTCTGTCAGTCTAAGAAAAAATTAGTCGATAGCGTTTTATCGATGAAATCACGACTGACCGGCGATGCCTATGCTTGGGTCGGTACCACAGGCTGGTAGACAAACTACACACATCAGACACTAACAAACGTCGTCCCTATGGCATCAACACAGTAGCATTTGGTGACCATCAACATTTCTTACTGCCCCCAATCAATACAGTCTAGAACCGGGCCTGCAGTGAGGACCTCTCCTGGACCACCAACACTGCATCACTGGCGCAGAAAGCGCAGCGGCGCCTCCACTTCCTCCGCAAACTCAAGCGAGCGAGAGCTCCTCCGTCCATCATGTGCACATTTTACCGGGGCACCACTGAGAGCATCCTGACAAGCTGTATCACTGTGTGGGGCGGGAGCTGCACTGACTGCAACAAAAAGCCCTGCAGCGCATAGTGAACACAGCTGGAAAGATCACTGGTGCCCCACTCACCTCCCTGCAAGACACATAGGCCTACACCACCCGCCTCACCCGCAAAGCGACCGTGATGGTGAGCGACGCCAGCCGCCCCGCACAGTCTGTTCAGCCTCCTGCCCTCTGGGAGAAGATACCGGAGCCTCCGTGCTTCATCCACCAGACTCACAACCAGCTTCATCCACCAGACTCACAACCAGCTTCATCCACCAAGACTCACAACCAGCTTCATCCACCAGACTCACAACCAGCTTCATCCACCAGACTCACAACCAGCTTCATCCACCAGACTCACAACCAGCTTCATCCACCAGACTCACAAACAGCTTCATCCACCAGACTCACAACCAGCTTCATCCACCAGACTCACAAACAGCTTCATCCACCAGACTCACAACCAGCTTCATCCACCAGACTCACAACCAGCTTCATCCACCAGACCCACAACCAGCTTCATCCACCAGACTCACAACCAGCTTCATCCACCAGACTCACAACCAGCTTCATCCACCAGACCCACAACCAGCTTCATCCACCAGACTCACAACCAGCTTCATCCACCAGACCCACAACCAGCTTCATCCACCAGACTCACAACCAGCTTCATCCACCAGACTCACAACCAGCTTCATCCACCAGACTCACAACCAGCTTCATCCACCAGACTCACAACCAGCTTCATCCACCAGACCCACAAACAGCTTCATCCACCAGACTCACAAACAGCTTCATCCACCAGGCTGTCAGGAAGCTGAACTCTCTCCCACTCCCCCAAAACACTCTGGACTCTGAACCTTCAGACTGACTGTCTTTTGCATTATTACAAATACATCACACAGAAACTTTTTGCTGCTATTACTGACTGTCTTCTTTTGCACTACATATCATACAGAGACTGTACATACTGTACATATAGAAACATAGTAGTTTTTTTTATATATTTTATTGTCTATTTAATGTTAGTAAATGTCTTTATTTCTGTCGTGCACCTTATTGATACTTTAGTGTTAGGAAATGTCTTCATCTTGTTGTGCTTGTGCACTTTATTTCTCTCACCGTGGGATAGTGAGAAACGTCTTTTCCATTCCTCTGTATGTCTGCTACATGTGGAGAAATTGACAATAAAAACTTGAAATTGGAAACTAATAAAAACTTCACAGTGTGTTTTGGTGAAATAATAATTCTTCAATTTAACAACATTTTTCTTTTGGAAGTTAAATGTGACAGAGTGTCAGGATCAGGCTGCAGCAGCCATTTATAAATCTGTTACTGAGTTTGTGGGTGAAGATCAGACTGACCTCAACATCCTAAAGACGTGTATGAAAACTTATAAACCAACAAGAATTAAAATGATTGAAGTGTTAATACACTGCTTAGACTGATCTCACCATCAAGAGGCACATAGGTCTCAGCATAAATCTTATGGCCGATTTCCTCCTGATTGACGACACAGCGGAAGTTGTCGGTCTTGGTCAAAGCAGCTTGAAGGACGATGTCGTAGCTGTCTCCTCTTTCTGTGACCTTCACATCTTTAACAGGAAGGATGTTTCCAGAACTGTCCTGCCACTCAACTTTAGGTTTTGGAGAAGCACCAAGGACTTCACACTGCAGCACCGTCCCATCATCTGTTTTAACTGTTGTGACAGACGGTTTTGAAGCTGCACCTGTGAACATGACAGAAACAAAAGATGACATTAGATTTAATTACAGCATCAGAAATGTAATATTGGGATGTTTTTTGTTCATCACATCTGTAATAAAAGCATGATGAGGCTCAGTTACAGCTCCCAGCATTATTCAGCAGAGGATCATGTTTCAGACACGTTTAACTTCTACAAAGAGTTTGTAACTATTTACAACTAAAACACGTTTTCTGACTCACATCATGACAGAAACACATCAACAGTGAAGACTTTACAGCAGCTCCTGAACTTTTTGTCGACACTGTCATCGAGGTGTTATTAAATAAAATCGTTATCACTGAGCTCGTAGTTAGTGACGTGTTGAACTGGACTGTATTATATTCAGACGTGTTTCTAATATTCTGACCCGTCATGTTTGTGAACAGGGAGGACAAAAAAACAGAAACACCTCTCAGTGTGATGTAGTTCAGTACAACACCACCTTTAACTGTGACCTCAGTAATAAACACACACTTTCATTTACACATTTCAGACAAAGTCAACACAAACTGAACATTATAAAGTTCATAAAAGCAGAATTAGTGGCAGAGCTGCTGTATTAAATTACAATATATACACAAACATATTTATACTGCTGTACATACTGTATATATGTGATCTATAGTGTGAACACTGTATTCATATCAAACCTCCAGCTGTTTATTCTCTATATAATGTCTCACTGACGTTACTTTGCTCTGATACCTGCATTGTATATTTTGCTTTCTGGAAATTGGAATATTGAGCGTTTATAACTTTGAATGTGTTTTTGTCACTGAGATGATCAAAGCACAATATTTACAATTAACTCAACAGATGTGAGTGTGTTGAATGATACTGAGGCCTGTGGAGCTGATGACAGCCATTTTCTATCACTGAGAGCTGGAGAGTGACGTCATCAGAATCAGGACTCACCTGGGATGTTTTCACCTGTTCTGTCTCTTAATGTTATAAGGTGCGGAGGATGCACGCGACCCGATATTTACGTGTAAAATTAATAAACAAACATAAAACATATTTTCATGTTGCCGACAGAAGTCAACACACACATATTACACCTCATCTGAAAGCTGACATGTTCGTTTTTATCAACACATTTAGGACCTAAAATAAAGATTTACGACATCACAACAGCAGCGTCTCACTTTACGGCAGTAAACAGTTAGCTGCTTACTAGCTAGCCTGTGTAGCCGCAGTTAAAATGTGTTTATAGGTGTAAAAACAGACATTTATAGACGAACAGCGGCTCGTTTTAAACACAAAAGTCCACCCGTTAAATCCAGCGCGTTTAAACGGAAGCGGAAGTTAAAACCACCACAATAAAAGTCGGTTGTGTCCGTCGTTTATTTTTAGCGCCGCTCGTCAAACTTTCCGAACAACTTCATTTTAATCAATTTAAAGTATCGACAAAAGATTTGACCAATGATGTTCAGTATCTCTGAAATCAGTAAACGCCCCGGAACAAAACCAACCAATCAGCATCTTTCTACGACCTAAAGGGACGAACCTAACGGGCTTTTAACTGCATCAGCCAATCACAGGACAGCATCTTTGCGCGAGCGCCGCATGTGTGTTATTGACAGCTGCTCTCATCCAATGGTAAGTCAGCACCGTGAAAACACTCTGAGTCAGCAGCCAATTAAATTACCTGTGTGACCATATATGGAAGTGACTGTTGTCGGACTTCCTGTGGTCGCGGGACACCCACATAACAGAGAAACTTTATTGATCTGTTTAAGGAGACATGATTCAATGATAATAAATATGTAAATCTTTATTTAAACACTCACAACATCTTTTTATCGTCAACTTTAACACTGAGGGACATTTTCCAGCATCTTAAAGGGATTTATTATCATCATTTGGTAACTTTGGAGAAGTTTTAGAGAGCTCTGTGGACATCTGCTGGAGATAATCTGTACTGCACTTTCTAAAATATCTCAGAGCCTCTTCTGTCTGTCAGCCTAAAATTTGGTTCAGACATTTTAGACAAGTTGAGGGAGAGATCCTGTGAATTTCAGCCTGATGGCCCAGATTATAACTTATTAATTTAATTTAAAAAATCAAATGAAACAAAAAAAATAAAAAAAACTTTAACTTTTTCTCTGTTTAATCATTTACCAGTTCAACTGTCTCTGAGCTTTAAATAAGATCAACACAGCTGATAAACCTCAGAGTGTTTGCTTTACAGTGATGTAGTGGACATGTATCAGCTCCTCATGGTCTTTGTATTATACAGTTTAAAATGAGTAAATATTAAGAGGCAGAGACGCACAAAATCAAAATGAAACCCCAAGAGGTTAAGACTTGACCTGAAAGGAAAAACAAACACACGTTAGATTGTTTTGAAACAGACAGGTAATACTGTGTAAAAGTCATGTTTCATCTACTATAGACGGCTGAAATTTCATTGCACAGAGACATAATCTGCAGCGTGTCTCTGATATCTGCATGTTTGATACAGAGGTCATCTCTCCAGATGTGGCTGCAGCTCTGTGGGCTCGAGGCCCTGCCAGATGTGTATTCTGACCACAACAAAAGTCCATCTGGGACTCTTGAACCAGTCGCAGCAGTAAATGAGCGGACATCTTTAACTGTTTAATGAAAGCACTCACCAACAACAAGCTCAATGTTGAATGTTTGTCTCGGCTGAAGATGTGGAAAAATGCAGCTGTAGTTCCCGCTGTCGGCCATCTTTGTTTTTGTGATCTTTATGGAGGCGTTGCCGTTCTTCAGTTGATCTTGAAAATGTGAGACTCGATCTATGAACTGCTGATCTTCACTTCTGAAGATTCCTGAATCATACATGAACACCTCCTGCCGACTTTCATCTTTCCTCCAGTCAAAGGTCTTTCTTGTGATGTCCTCATTGGTGCTGAGCGAACAGGGTAAAACAGCATCATCATCTTGTTTCACGACAACTTTGACACCTGGAAGATAAAAACATGTGTTACTCAGTATGTTAACATGCAGAGTCACCTGGGGCCTGTTTCAGGAAGCAAGTTTAACAAACTGTGAGTCAAAACCTGAACTCTAGATTGACCAATTCTGAGCTGTCAAACTCAGAGTTTTCGGTTTCAGAACAGATGTTAACAATGAGTTCAATCAACTCTGAGTCAAGGTTCCCCTGAGTGAAGCTCGTGCATGAGGATATAAAAAGCCCTCATCAGTGGAACGCAGATAACATGATCCACCATGGCAACAGGTGACGAAAGCCTCGATCCTCCTACTTCTCCCCAGTAGAGTTGGAAATATTAATGACTGCATATGCAGAAAATGAGCATATTTTCAGAAGAAAAAGCAATACTGGGGCAGCAGCAAAAGAGCGACAGCTTGTGTGGCAGAACATTGCTGACCGAGTCAATGTGTGAGTATTAATTGGAGAAAAAAAAGAAATGTTTCGTCTTGAGTTTTCCACTCATTCAACATTTATATTCTATATGTGTGTTTGAGCGCACAGGTGCAACCCAACAGGCACAAAACGGACCTGGCAGCAACTAAAGATGAAATATAAAAATAAAGTCCAAACAGGTAAGGTATAATTTAATTACAAGCAGTTGTGGTGTTGTTTAGCCTGCCCTCATTAAACAGCATTCAGTGGCTACATTCAACATGTGATAGCGATATTTAAGTAATTATGGAAATCCCCGAAACAAAGAAAAAGCCAAATCTTCAGCCATCCCATCACTGCCAGTGTTTAATATTGTCTATATGAAAGCAACACCTAAATGCCTGTTGTACATGCACGTCTCCAAATTTGTGTTTTCTGGATATGTTCAAATTTGACCTCCAGTATAGGCAACAGAAAAAAGGCTGAGGCAGGTGGCGTCCACCACCACCACCGCTCACAGAGGCTGAAGAGATGCCCTCAGTCAGAACAGTGGGTGACCTGTTGCTGAGGGCGTCTCTGGGGGGAGCTCATCAGAGCCACGCCCCAGGACACAAGGGCCTACATGAGAGGCAAGTTATTCAAATGAATGGCATATTTACATTCATGCTTTTTCTACTGTTAGCTCAGTAGTGGCCATCCATTCATCCTAGACACAACTTGGCACACTGATTTTTCAACAACAAAAGATGAACTGTACAACATTTGTACTTCCAGGAAATAAAGAAGACCTCATAAAATAAGAGGCATATTGTCTTTCTTTGACACTGGGGAGGTGATGGGTCAGTTAGAAATGGTTGAAGCATATCATGTCTCTAACAGCTCCTTCATCTCGTGCATCAGCAGGGGGGTTGGATTATTGTCTGGATCATCAGACCGCTGATAATGATAAAACATCCAATCGGGGTCTGATAATCCCGACGGAGATTTCTGCGGAGTATTTGCGCTCTGACATCAACTGGCTCCTCGAGAAACGGACACGCCATGTCTGCCGCTGCCTTCAGTCTGCAGGCTTCAACTGAAGAGCAGGGAAACTCAGGGTCAGTTGAAACAAACCTGCCAGCGAGCAGGTTTGTTTCACGGAGTATGTTGCCCAGGTAACTGACTCAGAGTTACGCTGAACTGTCTTTGTGAAACCGAAAAACCAGAGTTTCCCTCATCTCAGGGTTGACAAGGTCAGGGGTTTCACTAAACCTGCTTCTGAAACGGCCCCTGCTGATGACTTTTTGTGTGATTTGTGGTTGTTGCTTTGTTTTTGTTCACATTTCATAAAACCACTGCAACATATTGTTACAGTTGTTCACAGGTTGAAGTTAATAAAACAGCAGCAACACTTTACAATGAGGTACAAACATATGAGTAGTTACTGAGGAGGGAGTGAGGAATGAATCAACCTGATAATTAATGAATCGTTAATGAATAATTCCTGATTAACTTTGATTCAAAGACTTTACAGCAGATAATTTTAGAGAACAGGCTGAGATACTTTATTCATTAATCATCAGGTGATGACTCGTTCATAATTATCTGTGAATCAACATACTGAAGACTTTCTTAATGAGCTGCTGCTGATTACCTGAGAAGCTGAGTGGCACAAACTAGTAACAACTTATTAGTTTCTAATTACTTAATCATTAGTTAACTATTCAGATGATGATTCATAATCAATGAGTCCACCAGGTAACTACTTGTTATTATGTTTCACTAAAGAGTAAACAAAAATAAAAATAAAGGACAGCACTCAGATTAAACTGTTTATTCTCTCCTCTCTCACTAAAGAGTAACTAATGATTAACTAATGATTAACTAATGATTAACTAATGATCTGACCTGGTAACTATTCAGTATCATGTTTCACACTGATTCATATATAACTCATGAATAAAGTGACTCTAACCCACAGATATTTATTTATGTATTAATGTATTTAATGTTTAATTGTTGAGGGACCAGTTTGTGTTAAACCTGCTGCACACTACAGCTTTTATAGCCGAAGCTAATCAGTAATGAACGTCACCATGAACTCATCATCAGCTGATGATTGATCGATAACGTGTCTCCCAGTCTGTCCTGTGGTAACTCATTATCTACTCTATAGTTTATATGTAACTCATTAACGATCCAATAACTATCAAGTCCTTCCTGATGAAGATCTGCGCCACGTCTCTGTTTTATTGAGGGAACTACTTTAGTTCAAAGTGAACTGAACTTTAAGAGTCAAAGTCCAACAATCACAACATCCTGAAGGTTTCATGTCTGCACGAGCGTTTCTGTGAAACCTGTGAGTGTCTGCAGCAGGATGGAGACGACGCACACGCACACGCACACACACAGCAGTGATGACGACATCATTACAGAGCATTTCGAGATTAAAACTCAGCATCATCCAGCTGTAATTCTCCTGTAATCGATCCGATCAATACTATCGATGTGTGCTGATGATCAGGGTGCGTGTGTGACGTCACAGCGCGCTGAGCAGGTGTCTTGTACGCACTAAAGCAGGAAGCAGCTGATGAACATCCCGCATGTTTCCGCATTGTTCCGCTGCTCAGATGAAACAAAGTGAGAATTAAAAACTGTCAGTGAGTGATGATCAGTTTTCTTACCGTCTCCAGCAGCAGACGTTTCTCCAGAGCAGCTCAGCAGACAGAGACACACGAGAGGAAGAAGCTCCATAGTTGTGATGTCCTCTGAGGACTTCACCACACTGATGGTGTCTCTATGTGACGGAGCTTCACACACTCCTCAACACCCTGACTGGTTCATCACAACCTGTTTCTGCTCCTCAGCCTGAAGCTGCGGCACTTCCGGTACTAATATTTCAGAATAAAAGCGCCATCACCAGGCCTGCAGCTGCCATCGCATTTTGTCTGGGTGTTGGCCACTGAGAGGAGGGAAGTAACGAAGTACAAATACTTTGTTACTGTGCTTGAGTAGATTTTTCAGGTATCTGTACTTCGCTAGAGTTTTTATTTTTCTGACAACTTTTGACTTTGACTCCATTAATAACAAATATCTGCAGGTGAATGTTGGTAATCTGGGACATTATTTGAGCTTCAGCCGTCAGCAGGTCTGGATCATGTTGTCTCCTCACAGACTCAGGCCTCGTTACACAGACATGAGGATTTCTTTACATTCAGCTGTAATCTCCATTCATGAAGCTGTCAGTGAGGTAAACTGTCTCTAGAAACCTTGTTTTAAAGAGGATTTATCTGCTCTGTTGTCTCTTTGGTATCCTGGCAGCTGCTGTAAAATACAGATCATCTCAGAATCACACCCATAAATTAAAATCACTTTTATTTCTTTGATCACAGTTTGAACACAGAAACATCAGAAACAGTCACAACACACAGTTTTGACATTTTTCATGTTTTATTCAAACGTTTGTATAGAAATGATGAAGCGCTGCCTGAAGTGACATGAAACACTACAAGTGCATCATCAGTGAACAACAGAAACATACATGAACTCTGATAAATAATAAAAACAGCTGCCAGAATAAGACACAACAGTTCAACAGCTGCACAAACTGAACATTAAACCTTCATGAAGGAGGATTTACTGCACGACTGTTGTATCAGACTGCATCAGCTTCAGCTCGCTGTACCTAATAAACTGGACACTGAGTGTAGAGTTCAGTGTGTAACTGGACCTGACAGACTCTGGATCAGCACCTTAACAAATACAAAGATATAAATATTCCCATGGTAAATCATAATTATGAGATTAAAATTTTAGAGGTTTATCTCATAATTATGATGTTTCCTCATAATTTAGACTTTAATTGCGCAATTACCACAATAATATATGATCTCATAATTTCAAATTTTCTCTCATATTTTAATTATTTTTTCATAATTTTGATGTTTTTATCTCATAATTATGATTTAACATGGGAATATTTTTTCTGGCCTTCCATAAGTCCCAAGTAATGACAATAACACCAATATAAAATATAAAAGTCACATTATATTTACTTGTAGCTACAAAGTGTTCACACTGACTGCTGCCCTCATTCATCCATTCACTCACTCACTCACTCACTCACTCACGCACTCACTCACTCACTCACTCATTCACTCATTCACTCATTCACTCACTCACTCACTCACTCACTCACTCACTCACTCACTCACTCGCTCACTCACTCACTCACTCACTCACTCACTCACTCACTCACCGATGGCAGTGAGCTACCATGCAAGGTGCTGGTCTGACCATCGGGAGCAGTTTGGGCTTCAGCCTGTTGCTCAAGGACACTTGGACATGTGGACGGGAGGAGCCGGGGATCGAACCACCGACGTGTGACGGCACTTTTTTGGTCCGAGCCCCTCGGCTCTGAACACGTATATAAAACTTGGACGGCCTTGTTCTGGTTTCATTAGGTCCCTTTTTTACTTGGTCCATCTGAATTCTGCTGTGTGTCACTTTGATTATATTATTTCCATCACTTGTTCTATGATCCTGTGTTGATGTCTCATTATTTATCTGTTTCTATGTGGCTCCATCTTATTCATCAGCTGCTACAGTATCAGGTCCTCAACAACAGTCCAGTGGGCAGTTTGATTATGACTCCACATGATGCTACCTGGAATTAAATGAATCTACGCTGATGACAGAGTAAAAATGAGACGCATCAGATAATCAGAGTATAAAAATAAAAGAATAAAGCAACATAGAACAGAGTGAAAGAGCTCGTCTTTGTCCTCAACAACATTAATAACAGAGTCAAAGTTTGTTTGGTCATTTTTTCTCTTAAAGCTTCACAAGAGTGGAACTGAATCTCACCAAATATCAGAATTCAACACAAACTTTTCATTTAATTCTCACTGAACAGAATGATTCATTAATAATCAGCTCTGTCAGCATTAAAGGCCACCTGCTCTCTCCTGTTGTCACCTCGTTAACTCCAATCTGTCTGATAACATTAAACTACTTTAACAACTCCTGACACACAACGACCTCGTCACCACACTGAATATTTATATTCATATTAGATCAGTGAAACTGCAGCATGGTTAACATCTAGATGAGGTCAGATTTGCGGGAAATAAATAAATTAACGGTTAATTTACTGTTCGGATGCATTTCTTTACGGCAGAGTACGCTCCACACAAGTACATGCGATGAGTCCTCTGCCCACATCTGAAGGCAAAAGTGTAGCTTTGTGGTTCAGAGCAGACTGACTTGCACATGAAGTAAAAAAAAAAAATTGTAAAGAAAATGTGAAGTAATCTGCATTTCCATCTATGACTGTGATCTTGATATGGAGAACTCTTCACGAGGACAGTGGTCGTGGAAACGGGACACAAATCTTTGTCTTTTGCATTTAAAAAAAAGGAATGAGTTACTTAAACTTGGCACTTAAACTGCCTTAAATAAGAAGAGGAGCAGTAAAAATGTCCCCACTGTGATCCAGCATCATCTGCAACTCAAATTGGTTTCTTTAAATGTTTAACTGTTACAACTCACACATACAGCAGCAGCAAACTCCACAGCACATGCAAAGAGAGTTACATTTCTGGATCAGGTGGATTCTTTCAACGAGGTCGATGAGTTGGGTTCTTTAGGTGATGTCTCTGTTGTTCATCACTGTAGGAAGGAAAATGAAGTTATATTGAAGAAAATCCAAATGTCTTGGTGTTGCCCAGAGTGTAAATACCAACAGAATAATTAATGTCTGAGAAGATAAAACAACTGTCAAGACTCTGAACATGAGATACATAAAGAATGCGTTGTGTTGTCTGTTCATGATTAATATGTTGATACAAAACATTTAAACTTACCTTTCCTAATTCTTTTCACAATCAGTGCAATAACAACAACACCTAGAACAGCGCTGACAACTACAAGAGCAGTAACCAGTCCAGCAGACGACCCTGAAACAGATACAAAGTGAGTGCATCAGTCAGAACGTCAGTGCAGATGATAAACAGCAGACTGGACCTCACAGCTCACACAGAACAACTAAAGGTGAGTCTGCTCCTGAAATCTGAACTTGTTTCACATGAAAACTCCACTGGGATGAATGTGAGCAGGAACAGTGATGTGAGCTCTGATCTCAGGTCCAGTTTCCTCCTGCTGGGCTCCACAGCTCAGAGGCTGCTTCTGGTTCTGGTCCCAGCAGTGAAGAAATAAATGGACTTAGTTACAGTCCATCACTTTGATCTGACAGTAAAAACACAGGATCATCTGATAAAATATAAAACTTCTTCACAATACTTTTACTGATACTTTTACACTTTTACTCAAGTGGACTTTTACTTGTAACAGAGTATTTTTACTTTGTGTTTCTGCTACTTTCACTGCAGTAAAGTATCCGAGTACTTCTTCCACCACTGACTACTGTCCAGAAACATGAAGGTTAAAATCACTGTGAGCTTCTTGGTGCTGGTCGGCTCCACAGTTATTGGGCCTGATGGGAGCAGATCAACACACAGTCTGTAGATTATTGAAGTTGAGTCTCGATCTGAACAAACATTATATCTTTTATAAACAAACAAAACATGATGTGATTAAAAGAATAAGAGGAAGAATCTCACCTGACTCTTGAGGTGGAACTGTGAAGATAAAGAAGATAAAGGACACATCAGTTATAAAGAACAATCACAGGATTATAAATGAAACATTGTGTTGTTTGTTCTTCTTTGCTTTACATGAGGACTAAACTCTTCTCTTCCTGTCTGAGTGTCTTCATGGTGTTTGTTGTGTGATTCATGTGTAACTCGGCTGCTGTAACGCTGCAGTTTGTCATTGGGATTAATAAAGTCTCTCTCTAATCTCTCTAATCTGAACAGAGCTCACAGTGACGGCCTCTCTGATGGCTTCACTCTGCTGTTGCTGTGCTTTCTGTCTCCAGGGCTGCAGACCTGTTGGGAGCTTCATCAGCAGCAGGGGACACACCTGGGCCTGATGTGCTCCATGTATAGAAATCCTTCAGAACATCTGCTCACACATCTTTGTGTCGGGGCTTTTGGTTTCCTTTGGTTTGTTTTTACAGCTCAACATCCACACAGCACATCTTCACTCATCCACTGCTACACTACTGACTGCACTCACTCCTCCAGCTGTTTGTGAAACAACACGACTAGAACAGAATCTCACCTGGTTCTGGAGCTGCACCTGTGAAGATAACAAGACATGTAGTGAGACACCAGTTATAAAGAACAATTACAGGATTATAAATGAAACGTGATGTTTCCTGTTCATCACTTCTCTGCTTGTACATGAGGATTACAGTGTGTTTAAGAAGGAGAGAAACATGAAGAACAGAGAAACAGAAACCTTAATTACACCTCGTTACATTGTTAGATAGAACAAGACGAGTAAAACTTCTCTAACTTCTCTTTAAAAATCAACTATTTACAACTAAAACACTTTTTCTGACTCACATCATGACAGAAACACATCAACAGTGAAGACTTTACAGCAGCTCCTGAACTTTTACACATTTGTTGTGCTTAAAAAAACATTAAAGGACGTCATGTGAACTTTGTTGTCTATTTACATTAAAGTAATAAAGAAAATGTGTTATGAAATGTGAAACACAGGGTCATTAAAAGCTCGTCCCCTTCTGTTAACAGGGCACGGGTGTGGCCACTTTAATAGGAACACCTGTACAATCTAAAGCAGGGCTGAGCAACATATACAATATATACTGTTGTCATGATGTGAGACTATATATTGTCTTAGATATTTGATATTCTCACATGGTGATATATCATAACTGTTGTCTGTTCCTGGTTTTAAAGGCTCATTACAGTAAAGTGACGTCATGTTCTGAACTCACCAGACTGTTCGACTTGTTCTGATACTTTCTTTACCCACTGAGTCATTATATCCACATTAATGATGATTATTGATCAGAAATCTCATCGTGTTAATGTTTTGTGAAAGTAACAATCGTCATCCCTACAATATTATCACTGTAGGGCCTGTTTGGTCAAACATATTGAGATATTTGATTTTGTGGCCCCGTCCTAACATTTATGAAGCGCTTTTGAGAAAATTTCAATATATTGAGTTACATATCGTATATCAGGATGTGGCATAAAAATATTGTGATATAATTTTAAGGCCGTACCTCGCAGCTCTAATCTAAAGTAATCTAACACAACTGTTCTGTAACTTCAATAATCTTTAATTCTAGCAATATTATATAATCATAATGTTTAATGAATATTTAGTCAGAGTGAGTTAAAATGTGTGATGATGTTTAATGACTCATGTTGTTATCATCACTCATCATAACTCATCATTTCAGATCGGTGTCATCATGTGTGAGACTCAGTTTGTGTGCTGTGATTCATTTTAGTCTGGCGATGCAGAAATCTTTGCTCAATAACCACCTGTATGCACATTTAACTTGTCCAGGTGTGAACTCACAAACAGTCGGTGTAAAGGATTGAAACAGTCAGCAGGCAGAAGAGGCAGCCTGTGCAGCTTCACTACAGGCCTGTGTGGCTCCCTGGTCATTTTAGTGAGATATTGTTTGCATTGTTAACTGGTCAGCCCCTTCATTTTCTGATTAAATTTACCTGTGTAGACACACCTGGTCCCGGCCGGGCTGAAACAGTTACTACCTTACGCCAGTAGATGGCGGTAGCAACTGAAAGCGTGGTGGTTGCTGCGGGCAACCGTTGTCGTGGTAACCGTTGTATCAACTGCAGAGGAAGTCCAGCCGCAGCAGATACAGTGCAGCTGGTTTACATCCGATTCTGGACACTAATAAGTGTGTGTTTATCTGTTTATGTCTTTTCAGACATCTGTTGTACATAATAAATTCCCCTTAACACCTGAAGTGGACGTCTAAAATTCAGTGTGTTACACCTGGTTTGTGGAAACTGTCTCTCAACTGGAAAAGAGCCACAAACTTCACAGAAAAGGAGGCTCAGAGTTCAGGACCACTTTCAGTCTGAGCTCCTCAGTGGACCTGAGCTGGTACCAACATCATTCTTTCATGTCACTGAGACAAAGATTTAGTGATGAAGATCCTGTGGCATCAGAACCAGAAGCAGCACCAGTGTGACTTGAGGAGACAGAGCTCAGATGTGTTTCAGGACTAAGAGTTTCTCTCTCAGTGAACACAGTTTCTCTGATTAATGAACTAAATGAACACATGAATCAAGTGTATGTGCTCATATTGTTGTCATGTATCATCACACACAGACTAACAAACACACTGTGGCCACTTTATTAGGCCCACATTAATGATCTGATGCAATCCAACACAACTGTTCTGACTCAAACTTCACTTTTATGATGAAATATGAAGTAAAATAAAGATTTGTGTATGTTGCAGTTTGATACTATGAGATTCATGATGCACAAAACTTCTCAATGAGCTTCATAACTGTCCTCAGATGTTTCCTCTGAAACATATTTACTGTAAAGAGAGTGAGTGTAACACTGGGAATCTAACTGCATCACATACAGCACATATAGTGTTAATAATTAATAAACGTTCATTCTCTCACTAATCTCTGGTGACTGATGAACCAACGTCATCATCAAGGAATTTTTCACTCAGTTCAAAAGGAAGAAGGAAGAATCTCACCTTGGATATGCACAGGGATCACAGCAGCAATCTGATGGCTGATGTCCTTCTGCGTAGCTACACAGCTGTAGTTGTCGGTCTTGGTCACAGTAATCTTGACAGTGATGTATGAACGACCTCCTCTTTCTGAGATCTGTGGCTTCTCAGCATGAAGAGTGTTACCAGCACTGTCCTTCCACTCTACTGTAAGAGGTGGAGAGCCATGAGCTTCACACTGCAGCAGGATCCAGTCCTTTGTCATTTTAAGTATCTTGATATTTGGCTCTGGAGCTGCACCTGTGAACACATTATGAACAATAGATTATAAAGAGACAGTTTCAGCATTATTAATGTAATATTGGGATTTTGTTCATCCACACTCTGCTTGTATCCAGTTTACAGTGTGAAGAGAAAAACACAATAAAAGCCTCCAGCATCATTTTATGGGACGATATTTCAAACATTTTAAACTGTTTCCAGTTTGAGGCAGAAGCACAAATACAGTGAACTTGTTAAACTGAACTATAAAGATTGTAATAAAATATAAAACATAGTGTTCAAAGGTAAACACACCTGATGTGTCACATGTTAGTGAGAACTACTTTAATTATGCTGCCTGAAAGAAAAAATAACCATAATTAACCATGCCAAGAGAAGGTTGTGAAAGATTTAACTGGGTTGTTTTATTTATTTGTACAATTATATATCTTTCCTTTGACACTTAAATATCTGTGATGCAATAAAAATATTTTTTTCTGAAAAAAATAAAATAAAAAGTTATTCCAGTCTGTTTTAGAGACATTTTAAGAGTTTTAAACATATTTTCATGATTATAAAAAATAATCAGTGTTGGGGAGACTTAAACTACATGTAGTTGAACTAGTTTAACTACAATTTGCTGTAACTTGCTGGTAGTTAAACTACATTCATATTTTGTGCTGCGTCAAGTATTTCAATTACTTTTTGGGTCATTTTTGTAGTTTAACTACTCAATTTACAAATTACAATTTTGGCCAATAACATGAAATATTTTTTATTTCATAAAAAATATACATTTTATTTTATTTTTCTTTGAAAAAAGGCATGAAACATGTCATGACATGCTAAGCCAACGCTGCCTCTGATTGGCCCTGGCAGCACTCACGTGCTTCACAGAGTGGGCGGGTCTTTGTGCCAAGGAAGGCGGCGCTCATATGGCACAAGCTCGTCATGGACAATTTTTGTGGGCTATTATATTTTGTTTCATATACACCATATGTTGATTTATTTAACGCTGAGTTAAATGAGTATAATGAGTATAAGTAGTTGCTGAAGCTACTTTTTTTTAGCAACAGTTTTACAAACTACATTTCTCCAGGAGTAGAAATGTAGTTTGTTAAACTACTGCCAGGCTGAACTACAAGTAGTTTTACAAGCTACACTTGCAAAGTAGCTGCTTCACACAGACTCAGGGTCTTTGCATGCAACTAACCATCTTCTATAACCTGGCATCACGTCACACACACACACACACACACACACACACACACACACACACTGAAGGTCTTTGTGACAAAACATTATTAAATTAATTCCTGATTGAGGTCAACAGTGTGCAGGAGTTGTTGTCCTGAGTTAGGAACCTCAAAAAGACCATATGATGGCTGCCGCTGTGTCAGAGCTTGTGTCAGGTGAAGAATATCAGGTGAAGTTTGATGATGACGAGTATATTGATGATGTCAGAGGCTTCAAATGTCACTGCTGCTTCAGAAAGAGCTTCTTTCAGCTACAGCGAAACTATTTGATCATTACTGAGATTAAAAAGAATAAAAGGAATATTGTGATGTTGGGACTCAGAAGGACTGTGACATAAATATTAAACATAAAGTTAAAATTCATGAACCCAGAATGAACCTGGGACTAAACTACATTAATAAAGTAGATTACATTATTCTGTCACGTCAGTAAAAATACTTTATATGGAGACTTTTTAGGAAATGCAGTAATTAATTATTTAACTAACACAATAACTTCTTTATGTAATTAGACAATCTGAATAAAAGTATTAGATTTAATAACACACAGGCTTCTTGGATTAAAAGATGTTGTTGTATAACTATAATATAATAAACGTGTCCACCTTTAAGTGACGAGTGATCCCAGTCAGTTCAACACAGAGAGGTTCAGGCCCACAGATGTTAGTGTTTAGACTGACAGGCCTGAGAAGACATTTACAGAAACACCTGCAGAGGTGGAGAGTGACGTCATCAGAATCAGGACTCACCTGGGATGTTTTCACCTGTTCTGTCTCTTAATGTTATAAGGTGCGGAGGATGCACGCGACCCGATATTTACGTGTAAAATTAATAAACAAACATAAAACATATTTTCATGTTGACGACAGAAGTCAACACACACATATTACACCTCATCTGAAAGCTGACATGTTCGTTTTTATCAACACATTTAGGAACCTAAAATAAAGATTTACGACATCACAACAGCAGCGTCTCACTTTACGGCAGTAAACAGTTAGCTGCTTACTAGCTAGCCTGTGTAGCCGCAGTTAAAATGTGTTTATAGGTGTAAAAACAGACATTTATAGACGAACAGCGGCTCGTTTTAAAGACAAAAGTCCACCCGTTAAATCCAGCGCGTTTAAACGGAAGCGGAAGTTAAAACCACCACAATAAAAGTCGATTGCGTCCCTCGTTTATTTTTAGCGGCGCTCGTCAAACTTTCCAAACAACTTCATTTTAATCAATTTAAAGTATCGACAAAAGATTTGACCAATGATGTTCAGTATCTCTGAAATCAGTAAACGCCCCGGAACAAAACCAACCAATCAGCATCTTTCTACGACCTAAAGGGACGAACCTAACGGGCTTTTAACTGCATCAGCCAATCACAGGACAGCATCTTTACCTCAGCGCCACATGTGTGTTATTGACAGCTGCTCTCATCCAATGGTAAGTCAGCACCGTGAAAACACTCTGAGTCAGCAGCCAATTAAATTACCTGTGTCACCATATATGGAAGTGACTGTTGTCGGACTTCCTGTGGTCGCGGGACACCCACATAACAGAGAAACTTTATTGATCTGTTTAAGGAGACATGATTCAATGATAATAAATATGTAAATCTTTATTTAAACACTCACAACATCTTTTTATCGTCAACTTTAACACTGAGGGACATTTTCCAGCATCTTAAAGGGATTTATTATCATCATTTGGTAACTTTGGAGAAGTTTTAGAGAGCTCTGTGGACATCTGCTGGAGATAATCTGTACTGCACTTTCTAAAATATCTCAGAGCCTCTTCTGTCTGTCAGCCTAAAATTTGGTTCAGACATTTTAGACAAGTTGAGGGAGAGATCCTATGAATTTCAGCCTGATGGCCCAGATTATAGCTTATTCATTTAATTTTAAAAATCAAATGAAACAAACAAAAACAAGAAAACTTTAACTTTTTCTCTGTTTAATCATTTACCAGTTCAACTCTCTCTGAGCTTTAAATAAGATCAACACAGCTGATAAACCTCAGAGTGTTTGCTTTACAGTGATGTAGTGGACATGTATCAGCTCCTCATGGTCTTTGTATTATACTGTTTAAAATGAGTAAATATTAAGAGGCAGAGACGCACAAAATCAAAATGAAACCCCAAGAGGTTAAGACTTGATCTGAAAGGAAAAACAAACACATGTTAGATTGTTTTGAAACAGACAGGTAATACTGTGTAAAAGTCATATTTCATCTACTATAGACGGCTGAAATTTCATTGCACAGAGACATAATCTGCAGCGTGTCTCTGATATCAGGCATGTTTGATACAGAGGTCATCTCTCCAGATGTGGCTGCAGCTCTGTGGGCTCGAGGCCCTGCCAGATGTGTATTCTGACCACAACAAAAGTCCATCTGGGACTCTTGAACCAGTCGCAGCAGTAAATGAGCGGACATCTTTAACTGTTTAATGAAAGCACTCACCAACAACAAGCTCAATGTAGAATGTTTGTCTCGGCTGAAGACGTGGAAAATCGCAGCTGTAGGTCCCGCTGTCGGCCATCTTTGTTTTTATTATCTTTATGGAGGCGTCGCCGTTCTTCAGTTGATCTTGAAAATGTGAGACTCGACCTGTGAACTGCTCATCTTGACCTGGACGGCCGTTATTGTAATGAATGCCTGAATCATAGAAGAACACCTCCTTCTGACCATCTTTCTTCCAGTCAAACAGCTTTCTTGTGATGTCCTCCTTGGTGCTGAGCGAACAGGGTAAAACAGCATCATCATCTTCTTTCACGACCACTTTGACACCTGGAAGATAAAAACATGTGTTACTCAGTATGTTAACATGCAGAGTCATCAGGAAACAAAGTCAGATAACAACTTTACAAACCACAACAATAACTCAACACCTGTTTCCTCTAACATAATAGTTTTGGTTGTGTCGTGCTTGTACTGACATATTTTAAGTATATTTAAGCTGTACAGTATAGTTTATTAGGTTTTTGTTATTCAGCCTTGTGTTTGAATTTTACAAAATGTATTCAGCTGGAAACTCTTCAGCTTTATAACACCAGGAGAAGTTGTAGTTTTATTCATTCATCTTGATTTATTGGACTGGATTCAAAGACACAACTAACCACCAAACTATCCTGTTCCTCAGCTGCAACACACAGACACACACACACACACACACACACACACACACACACACACACACACACACACACACATTAGTGATGACGCAACATCACATCAACAGAAACCTGTGAGTGTCTGAAGCAGGAAGGAGACGACACACACGCACCAATAGTGAAGACGCCACATCATTATAGAGCATCAATCCAATCAATACTATTAATAATCAATGAGTCCACCTGGTAACTACTTGGTATTATATTTCACTAAAGAGTAAACAAAGATAAAAATAAAGGACAGCACTCAGATTAAACTGCTTATTCTCTCCTCTCTCACTAAAGAGTAACTAATGATTAACTAATGATTAACTAATGATTAACTAATGAGCTGACTTGGTAACTATTCAGTCTCATGTTTCACACTGATTCATATATAACTCATGAATAAAGTGACTCTAACCCACAGATATTTATTTATGTATTAATGTATTTAATGTTTAATTGTTGAGGGACCAGTTTGTGTTAAACCTGCTGCACACTACAGCTTTTATAGCCGAAGCTAATCAGTAATGAACGTCACCATGAACTCATCATCAGCTGATGATTGATCGATAACGTGTCTCCCAGTCTGTCCTGTGGTGACTCATTATCTACTATATAGTTTATATGTAACTCATTAACGATCCAATAACTATCAAGTCCTTCCTGATGAAGATCTGCGCCACGTCTCTGTTTTATTGAGGGAACTACTTTAGTTCAAAGTGAACTGAACTTTAAGAGTCAAAGTCCAACAATCACAACATCCTGAAGGTTTCATGTCTGCACGAGCGTTTCTGTGAAACCTGCGAGTGTCTGCAGCAGGATGGAGACGACGCACACGCACACGCACGCACTGACGCACGCACGCACACACACAGCAGTGATGACGACATCATTACAGAGCATTTCGAGATTAAAACTCAGCATCATCCAGCTGTAATTCTTCTGTAATCGATCCAATCAATACTATCGATGTGTGCTGATGATCAGGGTGCGTGTGTGACGTCACAGCGCTGAGCAGGTGTCTTGTACGCACTAAAGCAGGAAGCAGCTGATGAACATCCCGCATGTTTCCGCATTGTTCCGCTGCTCAGATGAAACAAAGTGAGAATTAAAAACTGTCAGTGAGTGATGATCAGTTTTCTTACCGTCTCCAGCAGCAGACGTTTCTCCAGAGCAGCTCAGCAGACAGAGACACACGAGAGGAAGAAGCTCCATAGTTGTGATGTCCTCTGAGGACTTCACCACACTGATGGTGTCTCTATATGACGGAGCTTCACACACTCCTCAACACCCTGACTGGTTCATCACAACCTGTTTCTGCTCCTCAGCCCGAAGCTAAGGCACTTCCGGTACTAATGTTTCAGAATAAAAGCGCCATCACCAGGCCTGCAGCTGCCATCGCATTTTGTCTGGGTGTTGGCCACTGAGAGGAGGGAAGTAACGAAGTACAAATACTTTGTTACTGTGCTTCAGTAGATTTTCAGGTGTCTGTACTTCACTGAGGTATTTATTTTTCTGACAACTTTTGACTTTGACTCCATTAATAACAAATATCTGCAGGTGAATTTTGATCATCTGGGACATTATTTGAACTTTTGACTCTGGAGACATTTGTACGGTGGCCGGGAGGTGCAAACCAAGATTACAAAATGTGAAACACTTTTACAAAGCTTGAGACAAATTTACATTTTAGAAAACATTTTTACTTATCATTTACAAAATTACATTACCATAACACATTTACAACTCCCGAAACAAATTTACATTTCAGAAAACAAATTAACAAGACAGGAAACACTTTTACAAACGGCAAAACAAATTTACAAATATCAACCATCAACCGGAAAGGGAATGTGCCAACTCCGGGGTTGAACCGGAAGTGATCACGGGGAACAGCCAATACGAGTTTTCGTTGATAGAGTTTATGGACAGCTAAGATGGACAGTGATCCATGACAGCGACAGAGCCAGTCCACGACCACGACAATATTAGAAATTCTCTGACAGCGATCAAGTGATGTTTTGCCCGTTTTGTGGCAAACACATGAGCCGCTTAACGCGGTTTTGTTTTTCGTGTGGTTGGTCTCTCGAGTTTTTAAATGACATGGACCAGACGGACGGACCAGACTCAGGTCCACGAAGTTCCAGTCGGATGGCCCTGGTTATGGCGTTTGTAGAGGAGTAATCCTTTCTGCGATATAACTCGGCTTCATTCAGTTTGGTTTTCAGAGACCTCAAGCTGATGTGAACGCCGTGTAAACTGGACATCATATCCACCATGACAGCGTACGAGTGTCCCTCATTAAAATACTGTATGCACTGCTGCAGCATATCTGGTCCGTCAGTCTGTTCTATGCCCCATAAAAACTCTAAAGACCAACCACACGAAAAACAAAACCGCGTATAACGGCTCAAACGTTGTCCACAAAACGGGCAAAACATCACTGGATCGCTGTCCATCTTGGCTGTCCATGAACTCTATCGGAAAACTCGTATTGGCTGTTCCCCGTGATCACTTCCGGTTCAACCCCGGAGTTGGCACATTCCCTTTCCGGTTGATGGTTGATATTTGTAAATTTGTTTTGCCGTTTGTAAAAGTGTTTCGTGTCTTGTTAATTTGTTTTCTGAAATGTAAATCTGTTTCGGGACTTGTAAATGTGTTATGGTAATGTAATTTTGTTTTATGATATGTAAAAATGTTTTCTAAAATGTAAATCTGTCTCAAGCTTTGTAAAAGTGTTTCACATTTTGTAATCTTGGTTTGCACCTCCCGGCCACCGTACATTTGTGACATCAATCTAACGCACTAAACACACGATACCTTTCTGCAACCCTGAAGATGTTTTAAGATCACACCAGAAGAAAACATGTAGATATCAAACCCAGAGGAGATCTGCCTCATCTATCAGTGAGCATTGTGCAAAATAAAAAAATAAAAAATAAAATGTGCCTGAATTTGATTTGATAATCTGGGACACTTAAAATTTAGGTTTGCTAAACTCAATATCTCAATTTTTAAAGCATTATAAAAAATGACATGGACTGAAAGCTAAATAAGAAAATGTATCATTTATAGACATGTCATGAATTCACAAACATTCAGGAAAGAAAGGGCATAAATGTTTGTGAATGAATAAGTTCCATATTGGAATAAGTCAAACTGAGCAGATTTACTGTGATTTTCATCTTTCTCACGACCTTTTCTGAGCCCAGTTGGCTCCATGTTGGTGTTGGTGACGTGTGTTGGATGTAGTTCACTGACTCTGCAGTCAGCTGAGGACAGGAACAATCCCTGTGTCAGTAGTTTTCACACTGTGACACACACACAGCTGTCTCTCTGTAATAATCTACTAAAGGTCCTTTGAGATGAGCAGTGAAACTTCGATCTGTTGAAGTCTTCTGAAAGCAGCCTTTGTTTGTCAGAGTATTTCATCAGCCAGAGTTGTTCAGTCAGTTCTGTGTTTCAGCTAACATCACCCTTCTTCTCCAGAAGAGAGCTGTGTGAGGCACAAACACCAAACACACACTCAGACACACACATCTGCAGCAGCAATGATGCCACAACAACACACATCACAATCAGTTCTCCATAAAAGTGTAAAACAGCCTCACTGAGTGTGTTTGTCCTCCTGAGATTCATGTCATCATTCAACCTGACACACAAACAGAAGGAGCTCAAAACACTTCAGTCAAACAGCAGCAGGTGGCGCTAACGTCTCTGGCAGATTTCACTTCCTGTGGCTGCTCGATGAAACAACACACCTGGTGCAGGTGCATGAACAGTTAACCCTCCAGCTGTGAGAATAAATAAATGATAGTAAATAAAACATGGAGCTGTTTCTCTCTCAGATGCTTTGACCTCATCAGCAGCTGTTTCCTCCGGCAGCAGAAGATCAAGTCCCTGTTCTCAATCCTGCTGACAAAGTCCTGAGAAGAAACAGCCGTCAGCAGGTCTGGATCATGTTGTCTCCTCACAGACTCAGGCCTCGTTACACAGACATGAGGATTTCTTTACATTCAGCTGTAATCTCCATTCATGAAGCTGTCAGTGAGGTAAACTGTCTCTAGAAACCTTGTTTTAAAGAGGATTTATCTGCTCTGTTGTCTCTTTGGTGTCCTGACAGCTGCTGTAAAACACAGATCATCTCAGAATCACACCCATAAATTAAAATCACTTTTATTTCTTCGATCACAGTTTGAACACAGAAACATCAGAAACAGTCACAACACACAGTTTTGACATTTTTCATGTTTTATTCAAACGTTTGTATAGAAATGATGAAGCGCTGCCTGAAGTGACATGAAACACTACAAGTGCATCATCAGTGAACAACAGAAACATCAGTGTGTAACTGGACCTGACAGACTGCCTGAGCACCTGGAAACATAATAAAGAACCAACACAGGCTCGTCCCAAATAATGGCAACAAATATAAAAGTCACATTATATTTACTTGCAGCTACAAAGTGTTCACACTGACTGACAGTGTTAACAGCAGCTTTAGTTCAGTGAAGTCTGATGGTTTTAAAGCACATGTGGAGCTCAGTCAGGAGCTTTAAGCGCTACAAGCAGTCTGATAATATTTGGTCAATAGACGGCATTTATACAGCACTGCTGCCCTCATTCATCCATTCACTCACTCACTCACTCACTCACTCACTCACTCACTCACTCACTCACTCACTCACCGATGGCAGTGAGCTACCATACAAGGTGCTGGTCTGACCATCGGGAGCAGTTTGGGCTTCAGCCTGTTGCTCGAGGACACTTGGACATGTGGACGGGAGGAGCCGGGGATCGAACCGCCGACGTGTGACGGCACTTTTTTGCTCCGAGCCCCTCGGCTCTGAACACGTATATAAAACTTGGACGGTATTGTTCTGGTTTCATTAAGTCCCTAATGACAGGATTCTGGGTCCTATACTTGACTTGGACACTTTTTGTGACTGAGTGCTGTGAGATAAAGTCGAGGACTGTATATGTGTATATTTTGTATATTAACTGTGAGTCAGCTCTGCAGATCATCGAGCAGACATGCTGTGATCTTACTGTCTATGATCTGGATGAGGTTCAGGACATGAGGACGGTTCAGGGAGAGATTGTTGCCGTGGTAATGGGACATAGTGATGAAAGCAGAACGAGCTACATGCACATCGTCACCCAAACAACCTTCCTTGCTGCCATCACAACTATCTGCTTTAACACAACCCCGATCCTAACCTGAACCTCAGATTCATTTAAATGTTAAAACCAGGTTTTACTTCTCCAACTGAAATAAGTGACCAGACAAAATGTCCTCGCCATCATCCAGCATGGTCTCAGACTCCAAGTGGTCCTAAACCTGGATCAGAAGGAAACAAAACAAAGTTATACTCAAGAAAATCCCAAATGTCTTGATCCTACTCTGAGTGTTAATACACACAGAATGATTAATGTCAGAGAGGATAAAACAACTGTCAAGACTCTGAACGTGAGATACATATAAAGAATGAGTTGTATCTGTTCATCATTAATATGTTGATACAATATTTAATCTTACCTTTCTTACAATTTAGTTTGATGCGACCCTTGACATGAAGCACAAATAGAAGAGTTACAACAGATCATTGATCATTGATCATTTTCAACTCTAGCATTTTTTCCTAATTGTCCTTGCTCATAGTGAACTGATTTTCAGTCTTATTTCTATTCCTACCTATTTGCTGTGGTTCGACCTGCTCAGTATTAAAAAGCAAAAAAAACCCAAAACAATACTCCAATATGACAGGGGACATCACAGGGTTTGATTATCCTGACTTTTATTTATTTATACAGTGGCATTTATCTCCTGTTCACCTAAAACCTCTATTCTATTTGTGAAAATGAAAAAAAGGGCATTTTCACTGCTTTTTACACATCCAGACCACATTAGACCAGGTCCAGATCAAAAACCACTCTAGTTGAACTGGACTACAGTTTAATCCTGCAGCATCGTCTCTTTTTTCCATCTCTATTTTACACGTTCATAAAGTAAAGTACATTTCCTTCATTCAGCAGTCAAAGTTTGACTTTTAGTTTAGTCTACTAATTCTATCTTACTTGTCTTTTGTCAGAGTATTTAACCTGTTGTGTATTTAACCCGCTGAGTATTTAACCCGCTGAGTATTTAACTGGTTTGTATCTGTGTACAACTGCTCCACGCGCCTCAAACGTCAGTTAACGGCTGGTCGCGTGAAGTTCGCCGCTAACCGCCGCTAACCGCCACTAACCGCCGCTAGCCGCCGCTAACCGCCGCTAGCCGCCGCTAGCTGCCGCTAACCGCCGCTAGCCGCCGCTAGCTGCCGCTAACCGCCGCTAGCCGCCGCTAGCTGCCGCTAACCGCCGCTAGCCGCCGCTAACCGCCGCTAGCTGCCGCTAACCGCCGCTAGCCGCCACTAGCCGCCGCTAACCGCCGCTAGCCGCCGCTAGCTAGCACCGCCTGCTCTGAGCGGCCGCACCGGGACAACACGCCGGGATTCAAAGCTCTGCCGGCGGCTCTGCAGAGCTGCTGGTCGGTGTCTGGCTGCTGACGTCGACTGGGGAAATACTCGGACAGCAACACGGTGAGAAACAGGGAACATGCGGCAGCTGACAGCTCAGTTTCACTGCTCATCCAGGAGCCGAGGAGGCGCATCACTCGGTGTCTGCTCACTCCGTCACCTCTGGTCGTTATTTCACATCTTAACTCTTCATCATCCTCCAGTTTATTTCTAATGTGAGGTCCTGACTGACAACTGTGTGTGTTTGATCCTCACTGTGCTGTTAAAGGAGGTCAGTGTGTCTTCAGTCGTCGTGTCATTCATCATGAACTGTGTGTGTGTTGAGAGGACGTCTTGTTTTCATACAGCGCCACCTGCTGCACTGCTGTGGTTAACTACATGTATAATAATTAACTAGATATATAATAATGATTATTAGACATGTTATTGGCTTCAAACTGACTTTTCAAAAAGCTGCTAACAGTCGTGATGAGTTCATGAAGGTTTTCTCCATCTGTGGTTAAACGTTGTTAGTTGTTCTGCTTTGTTTTAACTGTGTTACACTGCAAACTCAGCTTCAAATGCTTTAAAGGGACACGATGTTTGGAGAAGACATTCACACTCAGTATTTTAATATTTACAGCATTAATGAGGTAATAATACAAACTCAGATGTATTTATTTTCTCCATCAGTGAATAAACAAGCTGTTATCAGAGGAGAATAAGGTCCCAAAACAGTGTTTGAAGCTACAAAGGTGGCAGGGTCCGCCACGTATAAACAATTCAAGTATCAAGGTCTTTTTCACACTTTTGCTGGACTGTGTTACATCTAAACAGTCACTACAATATGTTTCTGAAAGCATTTTAGGCAGCAATGGGCAGAGTAGTGACAGACTCTTGGTTCATAGTTGCACCATCGGGTTCAGACAGTTTGATCAGAGTTTGGTGAGATGATCCTCACACGATACAAGAGAGACGGGCAGCTTTGTCTCCTTCTCAACATCTGACTGTATCTTTGTGTCCGTGCATCAACAGTCTGTAGTTGATATGACAGCCCTGAAATCTGAAGGGTGACGTGTTTTGGCAGAGTTTTGCAGGTAAAAAGGTGAGGGGGCTCTGGGTGCAGGCAAAATAGAGAGAAGTTTAACATTGTTCATTTGTGTTTAGCACCAACATTGTAGTGACACAACGCTGGTTGTAAATCTGGTGTGAGCCTCACATTGTGCTTTTCTGCTTCTCTCCTGTCTTCTCTCTTAAACACAGTGTTTCAGTCAGTGACGGGATAAAAACAACATGATTACATCACTAGAGCCTTAGTTATACTTGATATCTCACAGTCCAGTAGTAAATGCTGTGCTGCCCTTAATAAGCTGCTGTTTATATTGTGTTCACAGGTGCATCTCCAGAGCCGGCGCTGGAAACATCCTTCCTGCTGAGGAGCCTCAGGTCTCAGAGAGCGGAGGCAGCTACTACGTTACCCTCAACACCACTGTGACCAAGACAGGACGCTGCCGCTGTGTAGCCACACAGGAGGACATTAGCCATCAGACTAGTGCTGAAACCTTCCTGATTATCAGTGGTGAGTTTTCTGTCTCAATGTTTTACTCACAAACTGATTTTAATTGTTCATGTGTCATTAGTTTAAAGTATTTTAGACACCCTGAGACACACTAAGTTTTGTACTCTCTGGTGGGGCAACTTTTAATCATGATGTTACGATGGTAAACAGCTCAGTAGTCGATGACTGTCAGCCAGCGATGGATGATGGCCCATTCTTTGTCTACGTGTGTAGATGTAGTAATAATAACTACAGAGCTCACTGCACAGACAGTTTCTATAAGGAAACATCAGCTCGGCCGCAATGTGACATCATGCAGCAGTTAGTCTGTTTCCTGCACAGCACTGAACCACAGAGAGGAAGAAAAAAACAGGAAGTTATCGGCAGGTAAACTTGTCAGCGTGCCGAGGCCTTCTCGCGTATATTTACTGAATATTAACGTATTTACGGATGGATTAATGTTATACTGGACTGTGCGGTGTTCAGCTGCTGCCACTGAGACTTTATTTGGGACATTTCTACTATAAATATCTCTTTAACGACAGTTAGCGGCAGGTTGGCTTCTCACCGTCGTCAGTTAAAACATTGAGGAAGTGGTTCTGTTGTGAAGTTCGTCCTCTGCCTTCAGCTTCAACATGAGGACATCTCTGGATCTTTGTGTTTGTCTGCTGACTCTGTGTGTAACAACACTTGGACGAACCGGTAAGAAAGTTGATATTTACTAGTACGTCACGACCTGTAACTTCCACTGTAGCATTAGCATAACAGCTACATGTGTTATAGGAGGCACCACCGTGTGTCTGGTCGCTACGTTATTCATTATTTTAATTCTACTTAATTCTCCACCGTGTTTTCTGTGTCGACTCATGAACTAATTTAATCACATTTTGTTCTTTTCAACTTTAATCTTCCTTCGACCTAGTTTCACTTTCGTCTGACTGCGCTCCAGCCAGCACCCATGTTTATTTGCCAAACACACTTATTCAGTGATCACAACTTCAAATGCCTTCACTTAATTCTTGGTGATTTCTGTTTATACAACTAAACAAGCAAAACTTGATCACCAACATTTAACAGAATCACAGACACTGAGCTCAGATTTCAGCCGAGAGTCTCATGTTTACAATATTCTTAATCTTGTTAATGAAGAGAAATATGTTTGTGTTGTGTTGTGTTGTCTCATCCGCTGTGATAATATGCACATGTTTCAAACTGTAAACTCTCTGAGTAAGAAGTCAGAGTGTAAAGAAAGGCTCCAGGTTGTCCAGCGCTGTGAATATCTCTCTGGACAGTGTGAGGGTCTGTCAGCTGCAGTGCAGCAGGTCAGAAGCAGCTCCAAACACATCAGAAAATATCTCTCTTCAAAGGTTCAAAACACAGTTTTCATATCCAGGTCATCCAGGTTTGATGATGTCATCACTGAAATAACACAGACTGATTTATCAAAGCTGTCTCCTGAGGGAGAATATTTCAGGAGGTGTGATGTGGAGGAAAACTTAAAGCCATAAATCATTTGGTTACTAACTACCATGATGTAAACTGGTGTTTCAGAGCAAATGTTTTCACCTGACGGCTCCGTTGAACATAATGATTACATTTACTTTATTTTTCAGGTCCAGGTGTCAAAGTGGTCGTGGAAGAAGACAGTGATGCTGTTTTACCCTGTTCCCTCAGCACCAAGGAGGACATCACAGGACAGGCCTTTGACTGGAGGAAAGATTTTCAGAAGAAGGTGTTCGTGTATGATTCAGGCCTTCATTCCAATAACGGCTTCATAGGTCAAGATGAGCAATTCAAAGGTCGAGTCTCACATTTTCAAGATAAACTGATGAACGGCAACGCCTCCATAAAGATCCAGAATACGAAGATGGCCGACAGCGGGATCTACAGCTGCTTTTTTCCAAATCTTCAAACATTCATCATTCACCTTCTTGTTGGTGAGTGCTTTCATTAAACAGTTAATGTGCTGTATGACAGGCAGTCATAGTCACATGTTATTAGGATACAATAAAGGTAACTGTATTCTGTTAGTTACAGAAAAAGAAGTAATCAGATTACTGATACATTTTGTAAAAAAATAGGGATTATTGTCAGGATTACCATTTTAAACAGTAACAGTAATCAGTAACACCCCCAGGACGCGGGTGTAAATGCAGAGTTCACTCATTCCCATTGCAAACAAAAGCCTGATCTTAGTGGGTTTAAGTTGGATATTTGACCAGTGGGAACGGGGTGAGCAGATTCCTGAGACAGATCCTGGTCAACTTTTCCAGAGGAGCAATAGAAATCATCCTGACTGGAAACATCCCACACTGGCTGGTTGGATCACGGCCCTGGACAGGAAGGCTCTACAGCGGTTTTCTTGTCTGATGCATCTTCTCACCCACTCAGTTATCAGATGATAGTTTAAACATGCAGCTCCCTCATTGAATATGTGGCCTTTGATGCACTGAAAAATGAATCCATTAATAACATGTAACAAGTTCATAATCTCACCCATTCACTGTGCAAAAAATAATGTTCTCATTTATCTTTCAGAACGGCTCTTGAAAGACCGATCAGGAGAAACCACAGGTGAGTGATGGTGTCACTGATCTCTGTACCTGTCAGGTGTGCTACAACTCTCTGTGCCTCAGTATCACTCAAAGGTTTTGATACAGTGACTCCATGTAGACGTGTTGTTCTCACAGTGCAGCAGGTTGACATGAGCAGAGGGACAACCAGCAGCTGCAGGTTAACAGACATCATGTCAGCTGATCGCTTCAGTGAATCAGCTTTGATTTGGTTCTTTAGTCATAAAAGTCTCCACAATTATTTTATTTGATGTAACATCAGAAGCATTTTAACCTTCTGCTAAAAATGTGTCAGATTAATAACTGAGAACTTTCTGAATCATCACTACAGACACACATGCATGATTATAATGTTACTGATCTCTACATCTGCAGTGTTTATCAGCTGTTGAGACACAAACACAAAGTTCAGTCTGATCTACTTGATGTTGTTCAGTCCAGCTTCTGTTGTGACTGTTAACAGACTGTAAATACACCATGATCCACTGTTTCTATAGAGGCAGTTGCATTCAAACTGTCTTCAGCAACATTTTGACTGATCGCTTGAAGCTGATGTTGCATCTGAGCTTCAGATACTTTTTATTCAGACTGGTACAGAACAGTGAGTGTCAAGTTACAAGAAAACTGAAAGATGTTTTTCTAATAATTATAAAAAACTTCTTGTGATTTCATAAGTTAACTTCAGTGTGGGGCTGCAGCTAATAATTCCATTATTAATTAATCTCTTATTATTTTATTTGCATTAATCCATTAATGGTCTATAAATCAAATCATTACATTAAAGGTCTCAGGGTCCAATGTGCCTTTTTCTCCAAACCCAAAGATTTTCAGTTTACAGTGACATAAAGTAGAAAGTAGTCATGTTTGGTCAGTGATGATCAGCCTTTTCTGACAAAAAGTCATTTTCATTATGGAAAATAAACTTTTCTCTGATTAGATGAAACTATGGTCAAAAGAAAGCTGATTTTCTGGTTACGTTCCTTGTAAAGAAGCAGAATGAGGTAGTCGCTGTCTTTCACATCTTATTACATGCAGACCTGCAGACTGTGCAGTCAGGGCAGGATTAGGTGAAGACATCAGCACTAATAACAATCACCAGGCAGAAATGTTGGACTGCTTTCCTGATGTACTGCTGTTTCCTATTCCCCTGAGAGGAAGAGACGATCTCTTTGGCTAAGAAACGAGTTTGGTTTCGATGTTACTGTGTAACACACCAAAAGTTTGGAATTGGTCCTGTAGATGGCCTCAGCAGGCAGCTGCACCTCTACTGCAGCGTCAGGCTTTTGGGGCAACTCCGACTGTGAAAGTTGAGTGAAGGCTACGGTTACTTTTCCCATTGGAGGAATTGAGTTGCTGCTTTTTTTCTTAAAAAAATTAGATCTGTTTTGTTTCTAGAAACTCACAGGAAAAGTCTCCTCTGAAATCTCACGAGGTGATCACCTCAAAAGAGGCTAAAAATGCTGGTATGTAGTTAAAGAAGTACTTCACTGCTTGAAAGATGGCCCTTGTGTAAAACTGGGCTGTCTCTGCTGCAGAAAGATGGAAATAGTTTTTAAATTGTTGCTACATGACCAGAGAAAACAGACAGAGGGCACAAACACTCCCACTGATGGGTGAAGTACTGCAAGTTCTAGTTCGGAGTCCATTTTGAAACAGGAAACAGTATGATGGCCGGCTGGTTACAAACAATATATACAGTCATGGTCAGCAGTTTACATCCACTTGTAAAGAACATGTTCATCATGGCAGCCTTCAGCTCCAATGATTTCTACAGCTCTCATGTTTCTGTGATGAATAAGTGGAACACAAACTACTTTGTCACTAAAAACATTCATGAAGTTTGATTCAGATCTGAATTTATTATCGGTCTTCTGAAAATGTGACCAAATCTGCTGGATCATAAATATACATACAGTAATTCTAATATTTGTTTAAATCTTTCTCAGCCATTTTCACCTCAGTCACATTCTGTTGATAACCATCCACAAGCTTCTGGTCGTCCTCTGGCTGAATTTTAACCACTCCTCTTGACAGAATCAGTGAAGTTCAACTAAATGTGTTGGCTTCCTGGCTCTGACTTGTTTCTTCAGTACAGTCCACATGTTCCTGAGTTATCCAGTCCTTTACCACTTGTGATGTGTGTTTGGGATCATTGTCCTGTTGGATCACCCAACTGCCCCCAGGACCCAATCTTCTGGCTGATGATTTTAGGTTTTACTAAATTTGGAGATGATCCTTCTTCATTATTCCATTTACTTTCTTTAGAGCAGCAGATCCACTGACAGCAGAACAGCTCTTTAGACTTTCCCTTTGTAGTGTTTGAGTCTAATGGCTGCATCAAAAAAGTCCTATTAAAATGGGCCCAGAAAAGTCAGCAGCTGTTGTCAATCAGAATCACTCAGAAGAAGTTAAGATGCTACAAAGAACATTTGATTCAAACAACTTTCTATAATCATCTAAAATGATTGTTCAAGTTACTGTATGTATATTTATGATCCAGCAGATTTGGTCACATTTTCAGAAGACCGATAATAAAGTCAGATCTGAACCAAACTTCATGAATGTTTTTAGTGACAAAGTAGTTTGTGTTCCACTTATTCATCACAGAAACATGAGAGCTGTAGAAATCATTGGAGCTGAAGGCTGCCATGATGAACATGTTCTTTACAAGTGGACGTAAAGTGTTGACCATGACTGTGTTACATCTAAACAGTCACTACAATATGTTTCTGAAAGCATTTTAGGCAGCAATGGGCAGAGTAGTGACAGACTCTTGGTTCATAGTTGCACCATCGGGTTCAGACAGTTTGATCAGAGTTTGGTGAGATGATCCTCACACGATACAAGAGAGACGGGCAGCTTTGTCTCCTTCTCAACATCTGACTGTATCTTTGTGTCCGTGCATCAACAGTCTGTAGTTGATATGACAGCCCTGAAATCTGAAGGGTGACGTGTTTTGGCAGAGTTTTGCAGGTAAAAAGGTGAGGGGGCTCTGGGTGCAGGCAAAATAGAGAGAAGTTTAACATTGTTCATTTGTGTTTAGCACCAACATTGTAGTGACACAACGCTGGTTGTAAATCTAGTGTGAGCCTCACATTGTGCTTTTCTGCTTCTCTCCTGTCTTCTCTCTTAAACACAGTGTTTCAGTCAGTGACGGGATAAAAGCAACATGATTACATCACTAGAGCCTTAGTTATACTTGATATCTCACAGTCCAGTAGTAAATGCTGTGCTGCCCTTAATAAGCTGCTGTTTATATTGTGTTCACAGGTGCATCTCCAAAGCCACGCATCACCGTACTTGATGAAACAAAGGACTGGTCGCTGCTGCAGTGTGAAGTTCGAGGAGCTTTTCCAAAACCTAAAGTCGAGTGGCAGGACAACGCTGGAAACATCCTTCCTGCTGAGGAGCCTCCGGTCTTAGAGAGAGGAGGCCGTTACTACGTTACTCTCATCTACACTGTGACCAGGACAGGATGCTACCGCTGTGTAGCCACACAGGAGGAGATTAGCCATCAGATTTATTCTGAGATGTGTGTGCAGTTAAATGGTGAGATTTCTTTCCTGATGGTTTCGTCATCAAAGAATTTTCATTGTTCACGTGTTATTAAATTTACATTTAATTGTTGTGTCTGTGGAGTCTGTGTTCAGGTTAATGTACATGATATGCAGCAACATTCTGAGTTTTACATTAACTTTTTGTGATGTGTTTCAGAGGACTTATCCAGAGAAGTGGAGCGGTGGAGGTTGGCAACTATAGTCCTTGCTGTGGCTGTTGCAGTTTTACTTCTGGTTGTTGCTGTAGTGGGCCGTAGATGTAAGTTTATATCATGTATTACACCAACATATCCATCATGTGCAGACATCAACATTACAGATACATTGTGTGATACTTTCACGTCCAGACAGTTTGTTTCTGTCTCCTCAGATTTGAACCCTTCTGTTTATTTACATGAGGCCTCTGGTTCTAATACTGACTGATTAAATTAAAGTTAATCACTTAATTCACTTAACTTCCATCAGACAGACCTCTGAACATCACTCACTCATGTTCTTCGTATAGTTCACAAGTGAACATTTGAAAGTGGAGGCTCTACATCCTGAAGCTTTCTGCTGATAAACACAATTGAGACAAACAAAAAGGCTCATCTAGATACAAGTTAATACCTTTTAAAGAGGCGATATGTTGTTTTGAAGAAGTTCAATCTCATAATTTTAATATTAAAATATTAATGAGTAATAATTAATACAAACTGAGAAATATGTATTTTTTCCAAAGCTGAATAAAGAAGCTGTTCTCAGAGGAAAATAAGGTCCCAGAACACTGTTGGAAGGTAGAAAGGTGGCAGGGTCCGCCACATATTAACAAAGTAAAACAGTATGAAATTGTTTATTCAGTCATGAAAACAAATCAGTCAATGAAGATCTTTCTCTTCTGATTAAAAGTCTTTCACAAAACTACAGAATGCTCCTTTAATCCAGTTTATCATTTAATGAATGATGCTTTGGATTAACTCTCAAAATGGTTTGGTAAAAGACATCTGACTGCAGAAACGGACTTAAAACAGACGCACTGGACTCGTTTTCCAGATCTGAAGCTTTAACACTTCTGGTTTGAATGTTGTAGGTCTGAATATGTCAGGCTGTAGCCTTTAAAGGGACAGTTCAACACTTTAAGTAAAACCCTTACCAGTGTTAGCTTCTTTCACAGAGACTGATGGCTGATTGATTCCACTGTTACATGTCTGTCTGTTAATGTGGAGTTAAACTCAGGAGGTGGTTAGCTTAGCTTAGCATAAAGACTGGAAGCAGAAGGAAACAGACTAAAGTTAGAAATACACCTTCAGCACCAGGCTAACTGTTTCACCCTGTTTATGGGTTTGATGCTAAAGCTAAGCTAATGGCTTCCTGATCCCATCAGACTCCATATTGATAATGAATGAATTGATTAAGTTATGAAGCCAAAGAGCTGAACATGTTCTGGTATCAGCTCTGTGACTCACAGCTGTTGGTGCTCATTATTAACACTCAGGTGTCAAAGTGCTTCATTTGGCAGCAGAGTGAGTTTGAATTGGATGTTTATAATAATCCTAATATGTAGTGATGAAGCTGAAATCATGACGTGTCATTAAATGTGAGACGGTGATCTAATGTTATGTTTGGTGGTCGACCTCAGTGTAACATTGAACATTGAGATTCTTCTGTAAAACAATGAAAGTAAAACTGAAACCGTTCAGAGCAACTTTTCACTCTCCATTCTTGACTGTTTGAAAACAGACTTTTAAAAGATGATACAAACATTAAAATCTGCACCAAAATCATTTCTGTGTGATGTAAAAGTCGACTTTATGTAATGTCAACTTTTGTTTTGTTTTCTGCAGATTCTCTGGTGCAAAAGCATCGTCCAGGTGATACAGAGAGTGCCTCAACAGGTAAGTCTCCTCTCAGCAATGTTGGTTCGTAACAAATTACATTTACTCAACTTTCAACAAATCCCTCAAAACTTCTTACAATCACCAGAGAAGTTTGTTCTCCTCCTCCACTTTCTGATATGTTCCCTTTACTCACAGATTCATTTTCTTTTTTGTTGTTTCCTTTGTTAAGTGACTTTAGTATCTAGAAAAGCACTATACAGTCCTGCTCACCATTATTGGCACCCATGAAGTTTAAGTACATAATGTGGAATATTTTCTGAAGTGAAACATTTTTTTTCTATAGAGAACTCGTGTTTGATACAAAAGAGCAAATGATAAACAACAATATAAAACAATTAACAATGGGAGGAAAAAATAGAAAAACTTCAAGCTTGCTGTGTCACTGGTATTGGCACCTTTTGCTGTAAATCAGTATGGAAACACATTGTGACTCACCTGTGGTAAATCACAAATGAGAATCATCTGTGATAAATTGTCTGTGCCCATGTGACATGAATTAGCCAATGAATGATGACTTCCCTGTTTTAAAAAGCCATCTGTTATCCCCTGTTCCTTTGTCACAATGGTGAAGACAAAGGAGCTGTCTGAGGACATCAGAAGTGCGATAATTGGCAAACACAAGACCTCCAAAGGGTATAAGGCCATCTCCAAAGACCTTGGTGTCCCTGTTTCAACAGTGCGTAATGTTATTAAGAAGTTTGCCAAGCATGGAACTGTCAAGAACCTCCCTGGGCGTGGGGGGAAGAGAAAAATTGATGAGAGAAGTCTTCGAAAGTTGGTGCGAATGGTGGAAAAAACACCACGTCAAACATCCAAAGACCTGAAGGCCAACCTGGAACAGTCTGGAGTCATGGTTTCAACAAGTACCATACGCCGCACACTAAACCAAACAGGGCTTCATGGGCGGAGGCCAAGGAAGACATCACTGCTGAGGAAAAGACATAAAAAGGAACAACTAATCTTTGCCAAAGAATACCTGGACAAACCACAATCCTTCTGGGAAAATGTTCTGTGGACAGATGAAACAAAAATAGAGCTTTTTGGCAATGCACACCAACAGTTTTTTTATAGACGACGCAATGAAGCCTACAAGGAAAAGAACACCCTACCAACAGTTAAGCATGGTGGAGGATCCATAATGCTGTGGGGCTGCTTTGCTGCATCTGGTACTGGAGGCCTTGACCGTATCACAGGAATCATGAAATCAGAGAATTATCAAGAGATTTTAGAGCGAAATGTCCTACCCAGTGTAAGAAAACTTGGTTTGAGTCGAAGATCATGGGTCCTCCAGCAAGACAAAGACCCAAAGCACACATCCAAAAGCACGCAGGAATGGTTGAAAAGGAAAAAATGGACTGTTTTAAAATGGCCAGCCATGAGTCCTGATCTCAATCCGATTGAAAATCTTTGGTATGAGCTGAAATCTGCCATTGGGGAAAAGAAACCTGCAAACGTTCAAGAGCTTGAACAATTTGCAAAGACAGAGTGGGAGAAAATACCAGCTGAGAAGTGCAAGAAGCTTATAGAAGCGTATAAGAAACATTTGGAGGCTGTCATCACTGCCAAAGGGTGTGCAACCAGATATTAAAGAGGGGTGCCATTATTGCTGCACATGCTGTTTTTTCTGTTTCTTCTTTGAAATTACAATATGTAAGTTGAAAAAACAATTTTCTTTGTTAAATTACTTTGGACCTCCAATTAAAAGATCCTGATGATATAAATTTGGTACATTTCCATTTATTTCTGACGATACTGTAGAGGTTATGCAAAAAATGAAGGGGTGCCAATAATGGTGAGCAGGACTGTACGTTTAATGTATCAATATTATTATTTACATTACATATACCTGAATAAATTGTACTTTTCTTAGTAGTTTATTACAGAATACTTTTACTTGAGTAGATTATCAGCTGGCAATCAAAATCAATGGAACAAAATGAAACTGTGTCTTGTGCACAAAGAATAAAGAACTTCTTCTATAACCTGCTGAATTAACGAGAAGACCCAAATAATTAAGAATTCATCATAGTGAGCGTCTCACAAAGTTGATAAAGTTTGTCCAAACTCAACAACTTACAAAACTGAGTGATTTTATAAAGGAGTCTGGTGAGTTTCTCTCCCTTTTCATCCTCTTCTCTCTCTCTTCATCTCCTTGCTGTAGTATGTTGGTGTTGTAGTTTGCCGTCTGTTGTAGTGCAGGACGTCCTCAAATTGTTGTTAATAACTATTTAATATAAGTTTTACTTCTACTTGAGGACTTATTTTTGGCTACTCTACCCACTGAATATGTATTTCTGATTCTGCAGTGAACTGTCCCTTTGAGCCAGTTAATCATCTGACATGAGATACTTCACATTAACTCTCAAACTGATTCCTAAAAGCCAGCTGGCTGCAGGAACAGACAAAAAAATAGGATGTTGACTAGTTTTCCAGATCTGAAGCTTTAACACTTCTGGTTTGAATGTTGTAGGTCTGAATATGTCAGGCTGTAGCCTTTAAAGGGACAGTTCAACACTTTAAGTAATAACATCACCAGTATTAGACTCAGGAGGTGGTTAGCTTAGCTTAGCATAAAGACTGGAAGCAGAAGGAAACAGACTAAAGTTAGAAATACACCTTCAGCACCAGGCTAACTGTTTCACCCTGTTTATGGGTTTGATGCTAAAGCTAAGCTAATGGCTTCCTGATCCCATCAGACTCCATATTGATAATGAATGAATTGATTAAGTTATGAAGCCAAAGAGCTGAACATGTTCTGGTATCAGCTCTGTGACTCACAGCTGTTGGTGCTCATTATTAACACTCAGGTGTCAAAGTGCTTCATTTGGCAGCAGAGTGAGTTTGAATTGGATGTTTATAATAATCCTAATATGTAGTGATGAAGCTGAAATCATGACGTGTCATTAAATGTGAGTCAGTGATTTAACAGGTTGAGGATTTATGTTTGATGGTCGAGTTCAGAGTCGTCTTTAAAACACACTGACTGAAACCATTCAGATAAATCTTTCACTCTCCATTACTGACTGTTTGAAACAGACTTCAGAAAGATGAAACAAACATTAAAATCTTTGTTGTTCTGTTTAATATAAAGGTTGATTCTGCTTAATGCATACTTTTGTTTTCTGCAGGTGCCCAGTGACCCAGGAGCTGAAAGAGAGCTTCAAGCAGAGCCACTGAAGTCTCTTTGATACCTTTACCTGTTGTAAAGGTGTGTGTGTGTGTGTGTGTGTGTGTGTGTGTGTGTGTGTGTGTGTGTGTGCGTGTGCGTGCGTGCGTGTGTGTGTGTGTGTGTGTGTGAGTGTGATCTACAGCCTCATGAGAGACGTTGTGATCACTTGTTGGTCAGACTGAGTTGTTGTGATAAATCTACAGCCTCGTAAAACTCGACAACTCTGATATCAACAAAGATTTAACACGTTTCACACAGATCGTTTTTATTACAGCGGTTTTGTGTTGATTTATTGAAACATGTACAGTCGCTGTGACTCAACATGATTGTTTCTGAACTCTGTATTTTTTGCTTTTAATGTTTTATTTTTTGTATTTTAGTTACTTGATATAATATCTTGTTTCTTCATCCCACTGTCTTCCTCATTGTATTTACAGGTCACAGGTTTTATGAATGATCGTAATGATTGTTTCCAACATAAATATTTAATTATCTCCAAGAGGTCAAAGAGTGGAACCAAACCCTGAATCAGGTGACCAGGTGGCTTTAAAAGGACAAAACTACAGCTGGATCAATTAAAAATAACAGGACAAAGAATTCTGGAAGAAAGAAATTGGGTCTGAAGGAGTTAAAGAGTGTTTACAGGAAGCTTCATCAGAAAACACGGATATCCTGAGTGGTGATATTATTATAGAAGAAGTTAAAAAGACTGTAGGAAAAGCTTAAAGAGGAGACCTGGAACAGAAGATATTAACATCTCAGTGCCTGGCAAATACACATTCATCATCAACCATCATCAGAACCAGATGTTTTGCATGTTTTGTAGGCTTTCAAAAGGCTTTTGATGAGCAGCTGGATTGTAGAAATCCAGACCTTGTATAGTTTCCTCCACCAAGGACGTTATGATGTCACCTGTGTCTGTTTGTGTGTCTGTTTGTGTGTCGGCTGGTTTGTCAGCAGACTTGCACAAAAACACATCTCCATGAAACTCAGATGGAGGATGTGTCTCGGCCCAGAATAGACCCCATTAACAGTGAGGACAGTTTGATGCAGATAAAGGGACTGTTGAGCCTTGGAGGAGGAACACACTCACACATAGCATCACTTTTGCCTGTTTTCTTGACTGCAAAGGATTTTGAATGGATTTATATAGATTAACTTGCCTCTAAATGTTTGGACGTGTGGGTGGATTGTAGAAATCCAGACCTTGTTTCGTCGCCCAGTTGATTTTATTCGGATCAATAATTGATTTTCTGACTTGTTCGATGCACCTTTTGGACATAAACAAGGTGAAAACCTTTCTCCAGCTCGTTTTGTATTATTAGTATCTGTCTACCCGAGTTGTTACAGTCAAACACAAATGATTGCTGTTTGTAGATTTGTGTATATATTTGTGTATTCATACAGGAATAATGTGATGCTGCAGTTGAGACTCGGCCTTATTGTTACGTTATGTTCATTTATTCAGAAGCCAAAGATCTTCAGTTGCACACAGAGCTGGTATTTGTGCTGTGACCATCGACGTCGGTGAGGTCAGAAATATTCAGGAGGACAAACGTTTGTGTGAGGATGTGATTTGGGGGAAGTGAGTCTGATTCAAACGTTGGTCCTCGCCCCCCCTCTGTTGGGTTTATGGCAGTTATCCAGATGTGCTGCCATACGCTCACCTGTCTCTATTCCTGCACTGAGGTGCAACGTGAAGATGTTCCTGAATGTAGCTGCATGTGTGTGAACAGTGAAAATCACTGGTGGTGCCTTAAAAGTCATTCAGTCTTTACTGTCTGTACAGGAGGCTTCTGGATTATTTAATACAGAAGGTTTTTTTATTATTTGTGTTGGTTTTGTCGTCATTGATGGTCTGAAGGTTTGATTGTTAGCGGTTCTTCAGTTGCTTCACTGTTTCTTTATTAAATGTAAATGCTGCACTTTGTTCCTGCCTTGTATGAATTTACGGTGTCTGGATGTTATTACTGTTTTTGAAATGCTGAAGTTTTACGAAAGAGTCTTTGAAGACAAACTTGCATCTTTTCAGTTCAGCTGGTTTAAACTAAATACATAAAACAAGTTTTAAAATGTAATTTTGTTTTTTTAATTTTTATGACTGAAAGTTAAAACAATCAACAATCATGTTGTTTTTAGTTTAATTAAACAGTCTGTGTTTGGGGACAAACACATTTTTGTTGACATTTGTTTAATGATTCACTCATTGATCTTCAAACTTGAATTGAAACCCATGAAAAATGTTGGTTTTCCTTCAGTCACCTGATGCAAAATAATAGTTGTTGAACTGTGTATAACTCTGAATATGAAGCTGTGTCAGCGCTCGTCACTCGCTTTAATAAACTGAATTAAGCCAAAAGGTTGAGACTTTGGTTGATAATCATTTCCTGTTCATTCTCATTGAAACTGCATCAGTTACTTTACACTGGACTCTTTGGTCAGTGGTGCAGGAAATACTCAGATCTTACAACACAACACAAAGAAACTCCTTCATGATTAAAGTCCTGCATTCAGAGTAACTAAAGGAAAAGTACAGAAGTAGTAGTTTAGCTTCAAAAGTAAAATGTCCCTTAGGACCAGTAGATGTTATGTTATGTACACGCACGTTCACACCCACACCCACATGTACGCACACACGCACTGACAGACACATATATGCAATGTATAATACAGTCCGAGAGCATAGTTCCTAATAAGCAATCACATAATATTGACTAATATTTTATATAGGCTGTAATTATCATACGGGGGAATACTAATGAACCCCAACCTGAACCTAAGGTTGGACTACACAGCTTTCATGTTTGTGCTGAGACACAACAGCAAGTCAGCAACAGACAGCAACATTCAACAACACTAGATCTTAATAGAATAATGCTGCAGGGCCAAGACAGCTGTTATTACAAATGAGAGCCATTCATGTCAAATGGCAGCGCCTGGTGGTGTTCATGTGTCTGCCTCTCTGACTTAGAAAAAAAAAGTCAGAGAGCCGCGACGCCGGCAGCCTGTTAAAAAATAAAAATAAAAATAAATAAGAGAGAGGTGCAGGCCAATCACAGGCCGGCGCTTCGGGAACACTCCCGGTTCTGCCTGTTGACAGGTGGGTTTATACCTTCTTATACCTGCACAGCGGAATAATAATTCTAAGAGATGAACAGACGTTCAGACGTTTGTCTCTTCAGCCATCAACCTCATTGTTTATTGCCGAACTGTGCACAAACAAACTGTTCCCCGTGGACAGAGACAGAGACAGAGGGTGGTAACATCCCCCTGTGAGATCGTGGTGTCAGTCACACGTGACTCTGCCATATTTGGCGCATCAGCGCCTCCTCCTGAACAAATACGATGACATACATTCATACACTCACCCACTCTCAACACTGCCTGTGGCCCGTCCGGGCCTGGCTGCTGTAAACCTGCTGTTTGTGTTGCAGTCAGCACGGCTGACCTGCAGCATATGGCACCTGCAGACCCGGCTCCCTCCCCAGGCAACTCCGCCACTTAACACTCATAAAACAGAAAAATAGGCCGACCTGTACCCAACACTAATAAATACATAGAAACTAAATAGCAGAGTACTTAGCTCGCCCGGGGTCTGAGCTTGTGCCGCCGTCCGACTCCCCGGGGCGGCGGCGTCGCTGGGCGGCGAGGACAGGAGCTGCTGGCGGCTGGTGGCGGCTGCGCGGCCGCACAGGGAGCGATGACGGCACAGCCTCTCTGTGTGGACCCTGGTCTGGCTACAGGAGGCAGCCAGCCCCCCCTCCTCACACCTGAGCTGCTGACTCCCCCTGGCTACCTGACGCCCTCCCCTCCTAACACCTGAGCTGCTGACTCCCCCTGGCTACCTGACGCCCCCCCTCCTAACACCTGAGCTGCTGACTCCCCCTGGCTACCTGACGCCCTCCCCTCCTCACACCTGAGCTGCTGACTCCCCCTGGCTACCTGACGCCCTCCCCTCCTCACACCTGAGCTGCTGACTCCCCCTGGCTACCTGACGCCCTCCCCTCCTAACACCTGAGCTGCTGACTCCCCCTGGCCACCTGACGCCCTCCCCTCCTCACACCTGAGCTGCTGACTCCCCCTGGCTACCTGACGCCCTCCCCTCCTCACACCTGAGCTGCTGACTCCCCCTGGCTACCTGACGCCCCCCCCTCCTCACACCTGAGCTGCTGACTCCCCCTGGCTACCTGACGCCCTCCCCTCCTCACACCTGAGCTGCTGACCCCCCCTGGCTACCTGACGCCCTCCCCGCCCACAGAGCGGTGCAGCCGGACGCGCTGCTCCTCTCTCCGCCATCAGTCACAGCTGCACCCGATCAGCCATTAAGGAGCCCCGCTGCTGACGTCACACACCAGGTGTCTCCCCTAATCTCACCACACTATGACACCACATTATACTGTGATCTCAAACCAAATCGGAGATCCTGACACACTACAAGACACCATTTTACAAGATCTTACTAACCATCTTCCCGGGTGAGTCTGAAGTCAGCGGGTCCACGGATTTTGTAAATCTGCTGCGGGATGAGGAACTGATCTTCTCCGCCAGTGGATCATCTTTCTCCTCCTGTGACGAACATCTGTCGTCTCACATCTTTTTTGGCTTTTGTTTTTAGGTTTTTCCAGGTTTCAGCTGAGCGACGTCTCTTTTCTCTTTCACTCCGGTCGATGCGTTAAAACTGTTTCTTTCTTTTTCACCGCGCTGTTTTCCGTTTTCTTGTCTTCAGTGATTTGACCACATTGCTCCATTAATTCAGTCAGCAAGTTTTTCTCAAAGGAGGAAAAGTTTGAGCTTCTCTGCCATAGTAAGGCAGCTTATGATGTAGCCTATATATTTAATTGCATATTTAATTATTAATATATATATATATATATATATATATATATATATATATATATATATATATATATATATATATATATATATATATATATATATATATATATATATAATACATCCATGATTTTTCTCCTCCTTCTTCTTCTTCTCCTTTAATCTTGAACTGTGTCATGAACAACACAGATGATATTTGTCATTTAAAACAAATATTTTTCCAAGTCATTAAATCGCAGTTTGTTATTAATAAAGTAAAATCTCTGTAGTTTTGTGTTAAAGCGCTCAGTGAACTACATCGTCTCATCAACACACGTCACCAACACCAACATGGAGCCAACTGGGCCCAGAAAAGGTCGTAAGAAAGAGAGAGTTGGTTCTGGTTCAGTTCTGTGAGAAAATTATCTTTTAAACTGAAAAACATCATATGTGACATTCATGACACAATTCAAACAGGATCAGTGAATTATTTGTCAAATGTATCTGTTGAAGTCTTCTGAAATTAAAATCACTTTTATTTCTTTGATCACAGTTTGAACACAGAAACATCAGAAACAGTCACAACACACAGTTTTGACATTTTTCATGTTTTATTCAAACGTTTGTACAGAAATGATGAAGCGCTGCCTGAAGTGACATGAAACACTACAAGTGCATCATCAGTGAACAACAGAAACATCAGTGTGTAACTGGACCTGACAGACTGCCTGAGCACCTGGAAACATAATAAAGAACCAATACAGGCTCGTCCCAAATAATGGCAACAAATATAAAAGTCACATTATATTTACTTGTAGCTACAAAGTGTTCACACTGACTGACAGTGTTAACAGCAGCTTTAGTTCAGTGAAGTCTGATGGTTTTAAAGCACATGTGGAGCTCAGTCAGGAGCTTTAAGCTCTACAAGCAGTCTGATAATATTTGGTGAATAGACGGCATTTATACAGCACTGCTGCCCTCATTCATCCATTCACTCACTCACTCACTCACTCACTCACTCACTCACTCACTCACTCACTCACTCACTCACTCACTCACTCACTCACTCACCGATGGCAGTGAGCCACCATACAAGGTGCTGGTCTGACCATCGGGAGCAGTTTGGGCTTCAGCCTGTTGCTCGAGGACACTTGGACATGTGGACGGGAGGAGCCGGGGATCGAACCACCGACCCTGTGATTAACTGACCAGCTGCTGGAGACGCATCAGATAATCAGAGTATAAAAATAAAAGAATAAAAGCAACATAGAACAGAGTGAAAGAGCTCGTCTTTGTCCTCAACAACGACCACGTTCATACAATCTTTCCTGGAAGTTGCACTCTGTTGTACACGAGATGTGAAAGAAGATTAAAAATACAGCTGGAGAGAGAAGTTCAAACCCTGCAGACTTCCTGTTTTGGCCAATCACTGCTTGAAGTGGATGTGAATGTTGGTTTGTTGGTTTCAGGAAGTGAGTCGGGCTGATGCCTTTTTACTTTAACAGGATTCTGGGTCCTACACTTGACCTGGACACTATTTGTGACTGAGTGCTGTGAGATAAAGTCGAGGACTGTGTATGTGTATATTTTGTATATTAATTGTGAGTTTGCTCTGTAGTTGAGGGAGCAGACATGCTGTGATCTTACTGTCTATGATCTGGATGAGGTTCAGGACATGAGGACGGTTCAGGGAGCGATTGTTGCCGTGGTAATGGGACATAGTGATGAAAGCAGAACGAGCTACATGCACATCGTCACCCAAACAACCTTCCTTGCTGCCATCACAACTATCTGCTTTAACACAACCCCGATCCTAACCTGAACCTCAGATTCATTTAAATGTTAAAACCAGGTTTTACTTCTCCAACTGAAATAAGTGACCAGACAAAATGTCCTCGCCGTCATCCAGCATGGTCTCAGACTCCAAGTGGTGCTGACTATTTTTTAATCATTGTGGTTCTCAGTTCAGCGTCTGGTGGTCCGTCATTTGTGTTTGGTGGTGAACCTGGATCAGCAGGAAACAAAACAAAGTTATACTCAAGAAAATCCCAAATGTCTTGATCCTACTCTGAGTGTTAATACACACAGAATGATGAATGTCAGAGAGGATAAAACAACTGTCAAGACTCTGAACATCAGATACATATAAAGAATGAGTTGTGTCTGTTTATCATTAATATGTTGATTCAATACATTTAAATTTACCTTTCTTAGGATTTTGTGTGATGCGATTCTTGTAAAGCACACCAGCCACAACAACAGCCGCAACTAAAAGGAGGCTGAGAACTACAAAACCAGCAATCACTCCAGCAGAAAGTCCTGAAACAGATACAAAGTGAGTGCATCAGTCAGAAGGTCAGTGCAGATGATAAACAGCAGACTGGACCTCACAGCTCACACAGAACAACTAAAGGTGAGTCTGCTCCTGAAATCTGAACTTGTTTCACATGAAAACTCCACTGGGATGAATGTGAGCAGGAACAGTGATGTGAGCTCTGATCTCAGGTCCAGTTTCCTCCTGCTGGGCTCCACAGCTCAGAGGCTGCTTCTGGTTCTGGTCCCAGCAGTGAAGAAACAAATGGACTTAGTTACAGTCCATCACTTTGATCTGACAGTAAAAACACAGGATCATCTGATAAAATATAAAACTTCTTCACAATACTTTTACTGATACTTTTACACTTTTACTCAAGTGGACTTTTACTTGTAACAGAGTATTTTTACTTTGTGTTTCTGCTTCTTTCACTTCAGTAAAGTATCCGAGTACTTCTTCCACCACTGACTACTGTCCAGAAACATGAAGGTTAAAATCACTGTGAGCTTCTTGGTGCTGGTCGGCTCCACAGTTATTGGGCCTGATGGGAGCAGATCAACACACAGTCTGTAGATTATTGAAGTTGAGTCTCAGTAGAAGACTGAAGTTTTCACTCAGTTTGAAACATTTTTAAAATCTGATGAGGATCCTTTAGATCTGATTAATAAAAAGTGTGACTTTATGTAATGAGAGGGACTTTTTACAGTGTAAAATGAGCCTGGTGCTGCCCTCTAGTGGACAAACTGTGTCATGAAGACTCTGATTCTCAGTCACAGTCAAACATCAGTAAATGTTGGAGGCGCTGAACATTTCTTCACTCCTGGTTTCAGGCTCAGACAGAAGAGGAAGACTCCTGCTCAGATGTAGAAACCACAGTGTCACAGTTCATCTCATGTTTTCATCTTATTTTCACTTTAAGTCAAAACTTAATGCTGGATTTTAAGTTAATTCATCTTGTAATTAACCAACTCTGCTGCAGTTAATGAATAAAGTACCAGGAAGCTGTTTGTCATGTTGGACCTTCACTGCAACACAACGGTTATAATTACAAGTTTACATCGTCCAGTAAAAACTGCAGCTCCACAGCCTTTATGTTCAGTGTCAGGAAGAAGTATCTGACTCCTTCCTGATTTATTCCATGTTTGTATATTTGTCACATTTAATTGTTTCAGATGTTCAAACAGAATCAAATATGAGGCAGAGACAACCTGAGTTAACACAAAATACAGTTTCTAAATGATCAATTCAATTATTGAAGGTAAAAACCAGGACGACAAAGTCTTTTTTAAATCATTGAACACTAAGAATGATGTCACCATTAAGAGGCACATGGGTTTCAGCATGAATGAAGGTTTTCAGGCCCTAAATCACACCCTGCTTCTTCATCTATTTTACTGTCACTGGGACCATAACTGACTAAATGAACATCATGTTGAGTTGAAGAAGACTTGAAACTAGAGACTGAGGCCATGAACTCATCAGGAGACTGTTTACTGAGGGAATAAATCAGGTGAGAAGCAGCTTCCACACAATCACACCTCTTTCTGAGCCCAGTGGAGTCGCCCCCTGCTGGTCGGTAGAAAGACTGCAGGTTTAAGGCACTTTCACACCTGAAGGCTTCGACTATATTTTATACAGTCGATGATCGGGACTGTTTTAAGTTTAAAAAGCTTTAAGTTGATAAAAAAAAATCACGACTCACTAAAAATGATCTTGAATTGACATCACATGAGATTTGTTGCCTGATATATTTTTTATTTCACTAAAGTCAGAGAAAAAATGTGTTTTAAAATATGAAACATTAAGTGTTTAAAAGCTTTTGTTTGAGTCTCTGACAACAACTCAGATTAACACACATCCAGAGACAGACGGGTACAAGTACTCAAGTACTGAGCTTATAATTGTACTCTAATTTATGTAACTTTATACTTCTACTTCACTACATTTCAGAGGTAATATTGTACTTTTTACTCCACTACATTAATCAGACAGATAAAGTTACTAGTTACTTTGATCTAGACTCATAAAATATAATTATATGTAGAGTTAAAGTTTGCTCCTAGTTTTCAGTCTGAGTTCAGTTTGTAGTTGAGAAATAAAATAATAAAGTCATCAGTGAGTAAACTCTTCTCTTCCTGTCTGAGTGTCTTCATGGTGTTTGTTGTGTGATTCATGTGTAACTCGGCTGCTGTAACGCTGCAGTTTGTCATTGGGATTAATAAAGTCTCTCTCTAATCTCTCTAATCTAAACAGAGCTCACAGTGACGCCTCTCTGACGGCTTCACTCTGCTGTTGCTGTGCTTTCTGTCTCCAGGGCTGCAGACCTGTTGGGAGCTTCATCAGCAGCAGGGGACACACCTGGGCCTGATGTGCTCCATGTATAGAAATCCTTCAGAACATCTGCTCACACATCTTTGTGTCGGGGCTTCTGGTTTCCTTTGGTTTGTTTTTACAGCTCAACATCCACACAGCACATCTTCACTCATCCACTGCTGCACTACTGACTGCACTCACTCCTCCAGCTGTTTGTGTCTCTGTTGTAAATAAGTCACTGTGTTGTTTAGTTCACTGTGTGTCTCCTGGTTTGTCCCAGTCTGAGAGCTGCACTGTGACACTGATAAAAACTTCACAGTGTGTTTTGGTGAAACAATAATTCTTCAATTTAACAACATTTTTTCTTCTGGAAGTTAAATGTGACAGAGTGTCAGGATCAGGCTGCAGCAGACATTTATAAATCTGTTACTGAGTTTGTGGGTGAAGTTGAATCAATTCTTAGAATATGAAGAGAATTTTACACTCAGTTTGAAACATGTTTGACTTGTGTAGACGTCTTCATCACAATTTGCTTTGTGCTCAGTCTGAACATGCATAAACACTTTTGAAAACTTATAAATCATCAAGAAATAAAATGATTGAAGTGTTCATACGACACAAGGAAGAATCTCACCATTGATGGTCAAATCAATCTCAGCATAAATCTGATGGTTGATTTCCTCCTGAGTGACGACACAGCGGAAGTTGTCGGTCTTGGTCAAAGCAGCTTGGAGGACGATGTCGTAGCTGCCTCCTCTTTCTGTGACCTTCAGATCTTTAACAGGGAGGATGTTTCCAGAACTGTCCTGCCACTCAACTTTAGGTTTTGGAGAAGCACCAAAAACTTCACACTGCAGCACCGTCCCATCATCTGATTTAACTGTTGTGACAGATGGTTTTGAAGCTGCACCTGTGAACATGACAGAAACAAAAGATGACATTAGATTTAATTTCAGCATCAGAAATGTAATATTGGGATGTTTTTTGTTCATCACATCTCTGCTTGTTGATTAGAGCGAGTTTAAGATGAAAGAAAAACACAAGAAAGTAATAAAAAGCATGATGAGGCTCAGTTACAGCTCCCAGCATTATTCAACAGAGGATCATATTTCAGACACATTTCACTTCTACAAAGAGTTTGTAACTATTTACAACTAAAACACTTTTTCTGACTCACATCATGACAGAAACACATCAACAGTGAAGACTTTACAGCAGCTCCTGAACTTTTACACATTTGTTGTGCTTAAAAAAAACATTAAAGGACGTCATGTGAACTTTGTTGTCTATTTACATTAAATAATAAAGAAAATGTGTTATGAAATGTGAAACACAGGGTCATTAAGAGCTTGTCCCCTTCTGTTAACAGGGCTCGGGTGTGGCCACTTTAATAGGAACACCTGTACAATCTAAAGCAGGGCTGAGCAACATATACAATATATACTGTTGTCATGATGTGAGACTATATATTGTCTTAGATATTTGATATTCTCACATGGTGATATATCATAACTGTTGTCTGTTCCAACACAACTGTTCTGACTTTAACTTCACTTTTATGATGAATTAATGTTCAGTTTGTGTCGACACTGTCATCGAGGTGTTAATGAAATAAAATCTTTATCACTGAGCTCGTAGTTAGTGACGTGTTGAACTGGACTGTATTATATTCAGACGTGTTTCTAATATTCTGACCCGTCATGTTTGTGAACAGGGAGGACAAAAAAACAGAAACACCTCTCAGTGTGATGTAGTTCAGTACAACACCACCTTTAACAATCCGTGTACCCAACGATCTTTCGTTTTTTCGTTTCAAAACCAAATTAAAAAAACGGAAAAACAAGTTTGTTTTTCTGTTTTTCTCTTTTAAACCCAGAACGGAAAAACAGGAAAAACAGAATAACACAAAACCACATTTTGTGCCTGTTATTCTGTTTTAAATCAAAAACTGAATAACATGAAAATTAAGTTTTTGATTTTTATTGTTTTGTTATTTTGATATTCTGAAAACTCGGGGAATGCTGGGAGATGTTTGGGAGTCAGAGGAAGGAAGTGAGCGGGAACTGGTCTGGAGATGAAGCGTCTCTGCAATGGCAAACTGTGTCTTTGTCCGGGGAGTCGCGGCTCAGCCTGAAGCCTGAATGTGATCATTACTGATTAAAACACGTGATACTGAACAGTTACAAGGAGGAAAACAACAGAGGCGAAATAAAAGAGACGAGGAGGTCCGATCCGTTACCAGGCAACCAGAACATCCTTTGTAGCAACTACACGTCTGTTACACTAACGGAAGACAACACAACACATTTCTATTTCAAAATAAAAGCATTTGTTATTGTAACCTATTACTATAATTATTAATCTATTGTCAGAGAGAAATATTTACAACAATATGTAGGCTAATGTTTTCATACTATCACATTTATTTTTACCTGTATAGGCCTCAGGTAGCGATGAGGAAAATATATATGGCTGCACATCTGTCAGCTGCACTGTCAGCAGCTGTAGCTGCACCATGCAGACATGTCTCACACTTTATTTTGGAGGCTCAGGACGGACTAGATCATGACTGTATTCAGGCCCGGTTCTAGACTGGCCTGATTGGGGGGCAGTAAGAAATGTTGATGGTCACCAAATACTACTGTGTTGATGCCACAGGGACGATTGTTGTTAGTGTTTGATGTGTGTAGTCTGTCTACCAGCCTGTGGTACCGACACCAACGTAAACATCGCCGGTCAGCCGTGATTTCACAGCCGGTACGTAGCTGCAGCTGTGAGTGTTGTATCCTTTGTTCATTATTATTTATTTAGAAATCATTATTTATTTATGGATTCTATTTCATGATTTACATTCAGATAGCTTAAATATATCAGATAGATAATATTACAATACAGAGTAAAAGTAAAGTTATTTCCACACATGATTTCAGTTGAGTTCAGTATGAGATGTTACACATTTAGACCACAAGGGGGCGCTCGGTCTGTTTAACGTCAGCTGAGAGGAGGTTAAAGTTCGAACCGTAGAAGAAGAAACAGTCAGTGGGAAAACGTTGGAAGTCAGATTGTTTTACTGTTAGTCGTCGTTTTTATTGAACTGGGATCGTCTTTTTCATCAGTAAACACCCGAAAAGACATCGAGAAGTCCTGCTTCGTTTTTTTTTTTCATAGAAGCTGCAACTAGTTCCCACAGTGAGGTCCCATGCGGCGGAGCGGGACAGAGACAAACTGCAGCAGCTGCCGATGGGACGATGCTACTACTAGCAGCTGCTAGCAGGCAGGCTAACAGCTAACTAGCAGGCAGGCTAACAGCTAACTAGCAGGCAGGCTAACAGCTAACTAGCAGGCAGGCTAACAGCTAACTAGCAGGCAGGCTAACAGCTGCTAGCAGGCAGGCTAACAGCTAACTAGCAGGCAGGCTAACAGCTGCCTGCTAGCAGCTGCTAGCAGGCAGGCTAACAGCTGCTAGCAGGCAGGCTAACAGCTAACTAGCCTGTGGCTAACAGCTAACTAGCCTGTGGCTAACAGCTAACTAGCCTGTGGCTAAAGCTGTGTGGAGGTCCCGTGGTATCTGATGTGATGCTAACAGAGAGAAGCTGCTACTGACTGTGTGCAGGGCGCAAGAGAGAGAGAGACCCCGGCTCTGATGGCAGAAGAGCCTGTGATTACTCTGAGCAGCGTTTATGGGAATAAATTACAATATAATATATTTGAATATACTTTTCTCTTTTCTTCTATTCTTCTCTGCATAAGGCTGAAGTGCAGTCATTCATTCTGCCTGGAGAGTCTGCGATCTCAACTTTCCCGCTCACTTCCGGCGCCTCTGACTCCGCAAACATCTCCCAACATTCCCCGAAATTTCAGAATATCAAAATAACAAAACAATAAAAATCCAAAACTTAATTTTCATGTTATTCTGTTTTTGTTTTAAAACAGAATAACAGGCACAAAATGTGGTTTTGTGTTATTTTCCGTTTTTTTAATTTGGTTTTGAAACGAAAGAACGAAGGGTTCACGGATTGTTAACTGTGACCTCAGTAATAAACACACTTTCATTTACACATTTCAGACAAAGTCGACACAAACTGAACATTATAAAGTTCATAAAAACAGAGTTAGTGGCAGAGCTGCTGTATTAAATTACAATATATGTTTCAGGACTGAGAGTTTCTCTCTCAGTGAACACAGTTTCTCTGATTAATGAACTAAATGAACACATGAATCAAGTGTATGTGCTCATATTGTAGTCATGTATCACCACAGTTGTACGTAGTCATATCCAACATGAAGAAAATAATGAATGATGTAAATGATCCTTAAAGGTGAATTCAGACTGAACACAAAAGTTGATTTTATTCCAGTTAATTTAACAGCTGGAGAGTTTTTACAGTGAATGTTTCAGCAGCACAAACATGAACTCCACTTCTTCTTCTTATTTCCATCCAGAACACTTTTATCTGCTTTTTCTATTTTAAGTCTCAGAGTTTCTTCAGTTTGAAACATTTTCAACATCAACAGACTTTGAGGTGATTACCTGTGTGTTCAGTCTGAACTCATTATAGGATAATTAAAATAGTTTGAAGACTAAAATACCACTGACCTGTCAAGCGCACAGCGGTCACAGCAGCAATCCTATGGCTGATTGTCTCCTGCGTAGCTACACAGCGATAGTTGTCGGTCTTGGTCACAGTAATGTTGACAGTGATGTATGAACGACCTCCTCTTTCTGAAACCTGAGGTGTATCAGCACCAAGAGTGTTGTCATCACTGTCCTTCCACTCTACTGTAGGAAGTGGATCACCATGAGCTTCACACTGCAGCAGCGCCCAGTCATTTGTTACAACAAGTGTTGCAACAAACGGCCTTGGAGCTGCACCTGTGAACAAATAAGAGGTGTTAAAGGACAATTATAGTGTAATATGGGATATTTTTTCCATCTATACTCTGCTTGTATATCAATTTAAAATGTGAAGAGAAAAACACAAAGGAACAGAAACATAGAAAAGCACAATATCAGCCTCATTAACATAGTTCAGCACTATTTTAAAAATGTTTAACTTCCTCCAGTTTGAGGCAGATTCTGACTCATATCATGGCAGATGCACATATACAGTGAATTTCTGCTAAATTTGATGAACTACAATTTGAAAATGAAAGACTGAATCTTCAAAGTTAACACACCTGATGTGTCATCAGGACTGAATCGTGTTGGTTAGAAAACATGTAATTATTTGGCCTGAATGCAAATTAATCCTAAAATTAGTTGAAATTCTGCTCAGTAGCAAAGAGAAGGCTGTGAAAGATTTAACTGCTGTGTTTTTATTTATTTGTATAGTTTAATTCTTTCAAAAGAGGGTGGATAAAATATTAGAAACATGTCTCAGTATCACAACACACTACACAGACAACGCAGTTTAAAACAAACACAAAAAACAGTCTACAAACTGACAATAAGACTGAATCAACATCTCTGAACAGTTTCAACACAATCTGATCATTAAAACCTTCATGAAGATTAATTCCTGGTCTGTTTAATGAGACTGGTGAGTTTTATCTGTGTTACCTGATAAACTGGAATATTGAGTGTTTATAACTTTGAATGTGTTTTTGTCACTGAGATGATCAAAGCACAATATTTACAGTTTCTATTGACTGTCATTATAAATATAATATAAAGGCAGTTTTTAGTGTGAATCTTTAACACTGACACAAACTGAACAGATGTTGTTGTCTCCAGATGTGTAACACAGCAGAATGACACACAGAGGTTCAGCTCAACAGATGTGAGTGTGTTGAATGATACTGAGGCCTGTGGAGCTGATGACAGCCATTTTCTATTAATGAGAGCTGGGGAGTGACGTCATCAGAATCAGGACTCACCTGGGATGTTTTCACCTGTTCTGTCTCTTAAGACTTGACCTGAAAGGAAAAACAAACACATGTTAGATTGTTTTGAAACAGACAGGTAATACTGTGTAAAAGTCATATTTCATCTACTATAGACGGCTGAAATTTCATTGCACAGAGACATAATCTGCAGCGTGTCTCTGATATCTGCATGTTTGATACAGAGGTCATCTCTCCAGATGTGGCTGCAGCTCTGTGGGCTCGAGGCCCTGCCAGATGTGTTCTGACCACAACAAAAGTCCATCTGGGACTCTTGAACCGGTCGCAGCAGTAAATGAGCGGACATCTTTAACTGTTTAATGAAAGCACTCACCAACAACAAGCTCAATGATGAATGTTTGTCTCGGCTGAAGACGTGGAAAAAAGCAGCTGTAGTTCCCGCTGTCGGCCATCTTTGTTTTTGTGATCTTTATGGAGGCGTCGCCGTTCTTCAGTTGATCTTGAAAATGTGAGACTCGACCTTTGAACTGCTCATCTTGACCTGTTTTGCCGTTATTGTAATATTGGCCGTCCTCATACATGAACACCTCCTTCTGACCATCTTTCCTCCAGTCAAACAGCTTTCTTGTGATGTCGTCCTTGGTGCTGAGGGAACAGGGTAAAACAGCATCATCATCTTCTTTCACGACCACTTTGACACCTGGAAGATAAAAACATGTGTTACTCAGTATGTTAACATGCAGAGTCATCAGGAAACAAAGTCAGATAACAACTTTACACACCACAACAATAACTCAACACCTGTTTCCTCTAACATAATAGTTTTGGTTGTGTCGTGCTTGTACTGACATATTTTAAGTATATTTAAGCTGTACAGTATAGTTTATTAAGTTTTTGTTATTGAGCCTTGTGTTTGAATGTTACAAAATGTATTCAGCTGGAAACTCTTCAGCTTTATAACACCAGGAGAAGTTGTAGTTTTATTCATGTCAGATCTTGATTTATTGGACTGGATTCAAAGACACAACTAACCACCAAACTATCCTGTTCCTCAGCTGCAACACACAGGTTGTTTTTAACTTTGTGATTCAAATATGTTCATCAAATTAAAGCTTCACATGACACACACACACTCACACACACACACACACTCACACACACACACGCACGCACCAATAGTGAAGACGCCACATCATTATAGAGCATCAATCCAATCAATAATATTAATAATCCATGAGTCCACCAGGTAACTACTCTGTATTATGTTTCACTAAAGAGTAAACAAAAAGAAAAATAAAGGACATCACTCAGATTAAACTGTTTATTCTCTCCTCGCTCACTAAAGAGTAACTAATGATTAACTAATGATTAACTAATGATCTGACTTGGTAACTATTCAGTATCATGTTTCACACTGATTCATATATAACTCATGAATAAAGTGACTCTAACCCACAGATATTTATTTATGTATTAATGTATTTAATGTTTAATTGTTGAGGGACCAGTTTGTGTTAAACCTGCTGCACACTACAGCTTTTATAGCCGAAGCTAATCAGTAATGAACGTCACCATGAACTCATCATCAGCTGATGATTGATCGATAACGTGTCTCCCAGTCTGTCCTGTGGTAACTCATTATCTACTCTATAGTTTATATGTAACTCATTAACGATCCAATAACTATCAAGTCCTTCCTGATGAAGATCTGCGCCACGTCTCTGTTTTATTGAGGGAACTACTTTAGTTCAAAGTGAACTGAACTTTAAGAGTCAAAGTCCAACAATCACAACATCCTGAAGGTTTCATGTCTGCACGAGCGTTTCTGTGAAACCTGTGCGTGTCTGCAGCAGGATGGAGACGACGCACACGCACACGCACTGACGCACGCACGCACACACACACAGCAGTGATGACGACATCATTACAGAGCATTTCGAGATTAAAACTCAGCATCATCCAGCTGTAATTCTTCTGTAATCGATCCGATCAATACTATCGATGTGTGCTGATGATCAGGGTGCGTGTGTGACGTCACAGCGCTGAGCAGGTGTCTTGTACGCACTAAAGCAGGAAGCAGCTGATGAACATCCCGCATGTTTCCGCATTGTTCCGCTGCTCAGATGAAACAAAGTGAGAATTAAAAACTGTCAGTGAGTGATGATCAGTTTTCTTACCGTCTCCAGCAGCAGACGTTTCTCCAGAGCAGCTCAGCAGACAGAGACACACGAGAGGAAGAAGCTCCATAGTTGTGATGTCCTCTGAGGACTTCACCACACTGATGGTGTCTCTATATGACGGAGCTTCACACACTCCTCAACACCCTGACTGGTTCATCACAACCTGTTTCTGCTCCTCAGCCTGCAGCTGCGGCACTTCCGGTACTAATATTTCAGAATAAAAGCGCCATCACCAGGCCTGCAGCTGCCATCGCATTTTGTCTGGGTGTTGGCCACTGAGAGGAGGGAAGTAACGAAGTACAAATACTTCGTTACTGTGCTTGAGTAGATTTTTCAGGTGTCTGTACTTCACTGAGGTATTTATTGTTCTGACAATTTTTGACTTTGACTCCATTAATAACAAATATCTGCAGGTGAATGTTGGTAATCTGGGACATTATTTGAGCTTCAGCCGTCAGCAGGTCTGGATCATGTTGTCTCCTCACAGACTCAGGCCTCGTTACACAGACATGAGGATTTCTTTACATTCAGCTGTAATCTCCATTCATGAAGCTGTCAGTGAGGTAAACTGTCTCTAGAAACCTTGTTTTAAAGAGGATTTATCTGCTCTGTTGTCTCTTTGGTGTCCTGACAGCTGCTGTAAAACACAGATCATCTCAGAATCACACCCATAAATTAAAATCACTTTTATTTCTTTGATCACAGTTTGAACACAGAAACATCAGAAACAGTCACAACACACAGTTTTGACATTTTTCATGTTTTATTCAATCGTTTGTATAGAAATGATGAAGCGCTGCCTGAAGTGACATGAAACACTACAAGTGCATCATCAGTGAACAACAGAAACATCAGTGTGTAACTGGACCTGACAGACTGCCTGAGCACCTGGAAACATAATAAAGAACCAATACAGGCTCGTCCCAAATAATGGCAACAAATATAAAAGTCACATTATATTTACTTGTAGCTACAAAGTGTTCACACTGACTGACAGTGTTAACAGCAGCTTTAGTTCAGTGAAGTCTGATGGTTTTAAAGCACATGTGGAGCTCAGTCAGGAGCTTTAAGCGCTACAAGCAGTCTGATAATATTTGGTCAATAGACGGCATTTATACAGCACTGCTGCCCTCATTCATCCATTCACTCACTCACTCACTCACTCATTCACTCACTCACTCACTCACTCTCTCACTCACCGATGGCAGTGAGCTACCATACAAGGTGCTGGTCTGACCATCGGGAGCAGTTTGGGTTTCAGCCTGTTGCTCGAGGACACTTGGACATGTGGACGGGAGGAGCAGATTATGAGGACATCTTATAAAAACAGTTGGTTTAGTTCAGGGACAGATTGAGGTCGTGTTAATGAGAAACATGCACATCGACAAACAACCTTCATTTATTTATATCTTGCTTCCATCTCAACTATCTGCCTCAACACAACCTCAACCTAAAATTAATTTAAAATTTAAAACCAAGTTTTAATCCTCAAACTGCCTGAAATAAGAGAAGACCAGACAAAATGTCCTCACCATCATCCAGCATGGTGGAAACACACACAGCAGAAAACTTCACAGCACATGTAGAGCTGGTTACTCTTATGGATCAGTTGGATTCAGTCCAGCTAGTTCTTCTCCGCTCTTCTTTTTGTCTGCAGGGAACAAAACAAAGTTACAGTGAAAGTCCCACCTGACCTGATCCTACTGAGTGTAAATACACACAGAATGATTAATGTCAGAGACGATAAAACAACTTTCAAGACTCTGAACATGAGATACATGTAAAGAATTAGTTCTGGTGTCTGTTCATCATTAATATGTTGAAACAATATTTAATCTTACCTTTCTTACAATTTAGTTTGATGCAACCCGTGCATGTAAGCACTAGAAGAATAACAACACCAACTAAAAGGAGGCTGACAACTCCAGCAACAATCCATCCAGCAGACGACCCTGAAACAGATAAACAGTGAGTGCATCAGTCAGAACGTCAGTGCAGATGATAAACAGCAGACTGGACCTCACAGCTCACACAGAACAACTAAAGGTGAGTCTGCTCCTGAAATCTGAACTTGTTTCACATGAAAACTCCACTGGGATGAATGTGAGCAGGAACAGTGATGTGAGCTCTGATCTCAGGTCCAGTTTCCTCCTGCTGGGCTCCACAGCTCAGAGGCTGCTTCTGGTTCTGGTCCCAGCAGTGAAGAAATAAATGGACTTAGTTACAGTCCATCACTTTGATCTGACAGTAAAAACACAGGATCATCTGATAAAATATAAAACTTCTTCACAATACTTTTACTGATACTTTTACACTTTTACTCAGGTGGACTTTTACTTGTAACAGAGTATTTTTACTTTGTGCTTCTTTCACTTCAGTAAAGTATCCGAGTACTTCTTCCACCACTGACTACTGTCCAGAAACATGAAGGTTAAAATCACTGTGAGCTTCTTGGTGCTGGTCGGCTCCACAGTTATTGGGCCTGATGGGAGCAGATCAACACACAGTCTGTAGATTATTGAAGTTGAGTCTCAGTAGAAGACTGAAGTTTTCACTCAGTTTGAAACATTTTTTACATTTTTAAAATCTGATGAGGATCCTTTAGATCTGATTAATAAAAAGTGTGACTATATGTAATGAGAGGGACTTTTTACAGTGTAACATGAGCCTGGTGCTGCCCTCTAGTGGACAAACTGTGTCATGAAGACTCTGATTCTCAGTCACAGTCAAACATCAGTAAATGTTGGAGGTGCTGAACATTTCTTCACTCCTGGTTTCAGGCTCAGACAGAAGAGGAAGACTCCTGCTCAGATGTATAAACCACAGTGTTACAGTTCATCTCATGTTTTCATCTTATTTTCACTTTAAGTCAAAACTTAATGCTGGATTTTAAGTTAATTCATCTTGTAATTAACCAACTCTGCTGCAGTTAATGAATAAAGTACCAGGAAGCTGTTTGTCATGTTGGACCTTCACTGCAACACAACGGTTATAATTACAAGTTTACATCGTCCAGTAAAACCTGCAGCTCCACAGCCTTTATGTTCAGTGTCATGAAGAAGTATCTGACTCCTTCCTGATTTATTCCATGTTTGTATATTTGTCACATTTAATTGTTTCAGATGTTCAAACAGAATCATATATGAGGCAGAGACAACCTGAGTTAACACAAAATACAGTTTCTAAATGAGCAATTTAATTATTGAAGGTAAAAACCAGGACGACAAAGTCTTTTTTAAATCATTGAACACTAAGAATGATGTCACCATTAAGAGGCACATGGGTTTCAGCATAAATGAAGGTTTTCAGGCCCTAAATCACACCCTGCTTCTTCATCTATTTTACTGTCACTGGGACCATAACTGACTAAATGAACATCATGTTGAGTTGAAGAAGACTTGAAACTAGAGACTGAGGCCATGAACTCATCAGGAGACTGTTTACTGAGGGAATAAATCAGGTGAGAAGCAGCTTCCACACAATCACACCTCTTTCTGAGCCCAGTGGAGTCGCCCCCTGCTGGTCGGTAGAAAGACTGCAGGTTTAAGGCACTTTCACACCTGAAGGCTTCGACTATATTTTATACAGTCGATGATCGGGACTGTTTTAAGCTTAAAAAGCTTTAAGTTGATAAAAAAAGATCACGACTCACTAAAAATTATCTTGAATTGACATCACATGAGATTTGTTGTCTGATATATTTTTCATTTCACTAAAGTCAGAGAAAAAATATGTTTTAAAATATGAAACATTAAGTGTTTAAAAGCTTTTGTTTGAGTCTCTGACAACAACTCAGATTAACAAACATCCAGAGACAGACGGGTACAAGTACTCGAGTACTGAGCTTATAATTGTACTCTAATTTATGTAACTTTATACTTCTACTTCACTATATTTCAGAGGTAATATTGTACTTTTTACTCCACTACATTAATCAGACAGATAAAGATGTTTTAAAATTTAAAATGTCAGTGTTTTAATTTCAGTGCTTCTCAAACTGCCTGTGACATATATGTGTTGTTTTCAATATCAAATAAACTAGCATGTAAAATCACAAAATATTTTTTTGTGGCATTATCTGACTTGAGCAGTGCAGTGGACCGGTTTGCGACACCGCAACCGGTTTACGTCAAATTAAGTGTGACCCTGCTGCCGTAACTGTGGGAATGTGACTGTGCAACGCGGTGTAAAGCGTGGATGTATGGTGTGAACAAGCACGGAAACGAGTTATAAATGGATCAGTGGCTTAGGACCGGGTCATGTAAAAGAAAAGCAGATGAAAATTCTGACTCGACAGGAAAAGTTGTTGAGTCCCAGGATGCTGGTCCAACGCCAGCGGCGTCGTCAAAGCAGACCCCGCCGCCAAGTCGTCATGAACGTGAAAAATCCACCGTTAAGGTGAAACGGAGATACCACAGCGACTACATACAGTTCGGGTTTTTTTGGACTGGCGACGAGGAGGATCCTAAACCACACTGCGTGTTGTGCTATGAAACGTTAGCTAACGAGGCTATGAAACCTGCAAAGTTAAAGCGACATCTGGAAACTAAACACAAGGAGTACGTGGAGAAACCTACTGGATTTTTTGAAAGGAAACGCGACGAACTCACGCAGCATATGATGAAAGAGGCTTCACAGTTTTTTGCACCCGGAGAAAATGCTAAGGCTACTGAGGCTTCATACAAGGTATCCCTCTTGATCGCTAAAGCTGGAAAACCTCATTCAATAGGTGAAAATTTAGTTAAACCAGCTGCAAAGGTGATGACTAACATATTGTTTGGGGGGAAAGCCAGCGACGAAATTAACAGGATTCCTCTTTCCAATGACACCGTCCAGCGGCGCATCAAATCTATGGCTGAAAGCCTGGAAGATCAGCTGGTGACACGTTTGCGCCAAAGCCAGTTCTTCTCACTACAGTTGGATGAATCTACCGACATTGGGAATGAGGCAAATCTGCTGTGTTTTGTGAGATACATTTATGCCGGTGGAGTGCATGATGACTTTCTTTTCTGCCGTTCCCTGCCGACCAACACCACAGGAGAAGCAGTTTTTCACTCACTCAATGATTTCATTATGACGAATAACCTGGACTGGTCAAGATGTGTCGGCATTTGCACCGACGGCGCAACTGCAATGACTGGAAAGCTGAAAGGACTGGTAGCGCCGTCTGCAGCAGCAACACACTGTTGCATCCACAGAGAACAACTGGCTGTGAAAAAAATGCCACAGTGCCTAAAATCAGTACTGGACGAATCTGTGAAAATAGTCAACAAGATCAAAGGTAAAGCACTGAACACACGTCTTTTTAAAGCTCTGTGTGAAGAAATGGGGAGCGAACACACAAAACTCCTGTTCCACACTGAAGTTCGCTGGCTGTCGCGTGGTAAAGTTCTCACCCGTCTATTTGAACTGCGAGACGAGGTAATGTTATTAATGCACCACAGCGATGAACTGTATGACAGAATGCATGATTTCCAGTGGCTCGCAAAGTTGGCGTACTTGGCTGATGTTTTCAGCGCTCTCAATACTTTGAATGTGGCGCTGCAAGGGAAGACCGTCACCATCTTCAATGTCCAAGACAAAATTAAAGCCACACGCATGAAAATGGAATTATGGCGTGGCCGTCTCGATCGCGGAGAATTCGACAGTTTTCCCACACTTGCTGATTTTCTCCTCACTGCTGGAGAGGACGTGGATAGGAGCACAGTTGCATCCTTCAAGCAACATCTGCAAGACCTCCACTCGCAGCTGGGAATATATTTCCCAGAATTGGACACAAGCTTTGAGTGGATCAGAAATCCATTTGGGGACAAAACGCACATTGAGCAAGTCAGTTCCAAACTTTCACCAAGAGAGGTTGACAGCCTTGTGGACATTGCATCAGATGGGACACTGAGGACAACTTTCAGGGAGAAAGGATTGACTGACTTTTGGCTCCACATCCAGCCTGAGCACCCTGAGCTGGCTGACTCTGCTCTGAAATTGTTGATGCCGTTTCCAACCACCTACAACTGTGAAGTTGGATTTTCCTCCCTTGTTGGTCTGAAAACAAAGCAGCGCAACCGGATTAATGTGGACTATGATATGAGACTGAAACTGTCCAGTTTGGAGCCAGACATTGCTTCACTCATGGCCCAGAAAAAAAAGCAGCACCATTCTTCTCATTAAGATGACAAAAAAACTGAGTGAGTACAGAGACTATGATATTGCTTCCTTGAGGGATGGGTTAAATACAAAGAATCTCACTGTACAAGCTGTGTGACAAAAATAAAGTACCTGTATCTTTGGTAAAACTGTCATTTTATGTTGTAATTTGTGAACTGAAGTTGGCATATTGTTTTGGGGCTATTTTGAGTTAGGTGGTCCCTGAGTGTTTTTTTATGGGTTAAGTGGTCCTTGGTCTGAAAAAGTTTGAGAAACACTGATCTAAACTCATAAAATATAATTTATGTAGAGGTAAAGTTTGCTCCTAGTTTTCAGTCTGAGTTCAGTTTGTAGTTGAGAAATAAAATAATAAAGTCATCAGTGAGTAAACTCTTCTCTTCCTGTCTGAAAATAGAAATCCTTCAGAACATCTGCTCACACATCTTTGTGTCGGGGCTTTTGGTTTCCTTTGGTTTGTTTTTACAGCTCAACATCCACACAGCACATCTTCACTCATCCACTGCTACACTACTGACTGCACTCACTCCTCCAGCTGTTTGTGTCTTTGTTGTACATAAATCACTGTGTTGTTTAGTTCACTGTGTGTCTCCTGGTTTGTCCCAGTCTGAGAGCTGCACTGTGACACTGATAAAAACTTCACAGTGTGTTTTGGTGAAACAATAATTCTTCAATTTAACGACATTTTTACTTCTGGAAGTTAAATGTGACAGAGTGTCAGGATCAGGCTGCAGCAGACATTTATAAATCTGTTACTGTTTGTGGGTGAAGTTTAATCAATTCTTAGAATTTGAAGATAATTTTACACTCAGTTTGAAACATGTTTTACTTGTGTAGACGTCTTCATCACAATTTGCTTTGTGCTCAGTCTGCACATGCATAAACACTTTTGAAAACTTATAAATCATCAAGATTTAAAATGATTGAAGTGTTCATGCAACACAAGGAAGAATCTCACCATTGACAGTCGCATCAATCTCAGCATAAATCTTGTGGCTGATTTCCTCCTGAGTGACGACACAGCGGAAGTTGTCGGTCTCAGTCAAAGCAGCTTGGAGGACGATGTCGTAGCTGTCTCCTCTTTCTGTGACCTTCAGATCTTTAACAGGAAGGATGTTTCCAGAACTGTCCCTCCACTCAACTTTAGGTTTTGGAGAAGCACCAAGGACTTCACACTGCAGCACCGTCCCATCATCTGTTTTACGTGTTGAGACATACGGCTTTGAAGCTGCACCTGTGAACATGACAGAAACAAAAGATGACATTAGATTTAATTACAGCATCAGAAATGTAATATTGGGATGTTTTTTGTTCATCACATCTCTGCTTGTTGATTAGAGCGAGTTTAAGATTAAAGAAAAACACAAGAAAGTAATAAAAAGCATGATGAGGCTCAGTTACAGCTCCCAGCATTATTCAACAGAGGATCATATTTCAGACACATTTAACTTCTACAAAGAGTTTGTAACTATTTACAACTAAAACACTTTTTCTGACTCACATCATGACAGAAACACATCAACAGTGAAGACTTTACAGCAGCTCCTCAACTTTTGTCGACACTGTCATCGAGGTGTTAGTGAAATCAAATCTTTATCACTGAGCTCGTAGTTAGTGACGTGTTGAACTGGACTGTATTATATTCAGACGTGTTTCTAATATTCTGACCCGTCATGTTTGTAAACAGGGAGGACAAAAAAACAGAAACACCTCTCAGTGTGATGTAGTTCAGTACAACACCACCTTTAACTGTGACCTCAGTAATAAACACACTTTCATTTACACATTTCAGACAGAGTCAACACAAACTGAACATTATAAAGTTCATAAAAACAGAATTAGTGGCAGAGCTGCTGTATTAAATTACAATATATACATAAACATATTTATACTGCTGTACATACTGTATATATGTGATCTATAGTGTGAACACTGTGTTCATATCAAACCTCCAGCTGTTTATTCTCTATATAACGTCTCACTGACGTTACTTTGCTCTGATACCTGCATTGTATATTTTGCCTTCTGTGCTGCTGCACGTGTTCACACTGTTTATATCTTAGTGTCTTCATCCCTCACAGTTTATTCTCTTTATTACACCTGAACATACTGTATGTGCACAATCTGCTCACAGCTGCTTTTTACACCTCTGGTTGGACGTTAAACTGAATTTCTTTGTCTCTTTGTTGATTTACTCAGTGTAAATAAAGATGTATTGAATCTGATCTCATCAATAGATTGTACAGGTGAACCTGATAAAGTGTCCACTGAGTGTATTTGATCAACAGTCTCAAGCTGCCAGAGCAGAAAACTGATCATCACATCTGTTATAATTCTTCTGTCGTATTCAACAGCAGCTCAAAAAGGAAGAAGAGCGTCATCATTTATTTTTATTTAAACCTGCAGGTTTGTTCATGTTTTGTCATTTAGATTCATCATCAAACATCAAATCAAACAACTACAACAGCTGCAGACTGACTGACAAGAAATAAGTTATAAAGCACCAAGTGACATTAAACTGAGCTGCTGATACTGTGTAAAGGTTCAGCAGCTGTTGTTTTGTTTGTGTCTTTCTAGATGCAGGAACGTGTTTTTATAATAATATATCAGAGCAACAACAACAACAGAGATAACCGGCACATTAAGTGTCACATTATTATTACAATAACTTATAATTATAGCAATATTATATAATCTTATAAAACATAACTCAACAGCACTAAAAGTGATTTATTGTCTTTAACCTTTCATGAATATTTAGTCAGAGTGAGTTAAAATCTGTGATGATGTTTAATGACTCATGTTGTTATTATCACTCATCATAACTCATCATTTCAGATCAGTGTCATGTCACATTATCTTCTGTTTCCTCTTCTACTCACTCAGCAGCTCATATTCTGTGGTTCTGTACTGAACCGGTTCTGTCAGCTGGTTCAGTCAGTGACTCAACAGTTACACCTCGTAGTTATTATGTGGTGAACAACAGGCTCAGCTGTGTGTGAGACTCAGTTTGTGTGCTGTGATTCATTTTAGTCTGGCGATGCAGAAATCTTTGTTCAATAACCACATGTATGTACATTTAACTTGTCCAGGTGTGAACTCACAAACAGTCGGTGTAAAGGATTTAAACAGTCAGCAGGCAGAAGAGGCAGCCTGTGCAGCTTCACTACAGGCCTGGTTTGTGGAAACTGTCTCTCAACTGGAAAGGAGCCACAAACTTCACAGAAAAGGAGGCTCAGAGTTCAGGACCACTTTCAGTCTGAGCTCCTCAGTGGACCTGAGCTGGTACCAACATCATTCTTTCATGTCACTGAGACAAAGATTCAGTGATGAAGATCCTGTGGCATCAGAACCAGAAGCAGCACCAGTGTGACTTGAGGAGACAGAGCTCAAATGTGTTTCAGGACTAAGAGTTTCTCTCTCAGTGAACACAGTTTCTCTGATTAATTAACTAAATGAACACATGAATCAAGTGTATGTGCTCATATTGTAGTCATGTATCATCACAGTTGTACGTAGTCATATCCAACATGAAGAAAATAATGAATGATGTAAATGATCCTTAAAGGTGAATTCAGACTGAACACAAAAGTTGATTTTATTCCAGTTAATTTAACAGCTGGAGAGTTTTTACAGTGAATGTTTCAGCAGCACAAACATGAACTCCACTTCTTCTTATTTCTATCCAGAACACTTTTATCTGCTTTTTATATTTTAAGTCTCAGAGTTCCTTCAGTTTGAAACATTTTCAACATCAACAGACTTTGAGCTGATTACCTGTGTGTTCAGTCTGATCTCACTATAGGATAATTAAAATTGTTTGAAGATTAAAATACCACTGACCTGTCAAGTGCACAAAGGTCACAGCAGCAATCCTATGGCTGATTGTCTCCTGCGTAGCTACACAGCTGTAGTTGTCAGTCTTGGTCACAGTTGTCTTGACAGTGATGTATGAACGACCTCCTCTCTCTGAGAACTGTGGCTTCTCAGCATGAAGAGTGTTATTTTCACTGTCCTTCCACTCTACTGTAGGAAGTGGATCACCATGAGCTTCACACTGCAGCAGAGACCAGTCCTTTGTTTGATCAAGTGTTGCAATAAATGGCCTTGGTGCCGCACCTGTGAACACATAAGAGGTGTTAAAGAACAATTACAGCGCAATGTGGGATTTTGTCACATCCATACTCTGATTGTTTATACATTTTAAAGTGTAAAGAGAAAAACACAGAGGAAAAGATAAATAGAAAAGCCTCATTTACATATTTCAGCATTATTTTAAACATTCAATCCACCTTAATTCCAGTTTGAGGAAGATTCTGACTCATATCATGGCAGACGCACATATAAAGTGAATTCCTGCTAAATTTGATGAGCTACAATTTAAAAATTGTATTGTAAAAATTAATTAAAGACTGAATCTTTAAAAGGTATATACATCTGATGTGTCAATGGATCTCTATCTTGTTAGTAAGAAATATTTTAATTAAGCTGCCTGAATGGAAATTAGCCATAGAATTTATTGAAATTCTGCTTTACAGCCAACAGAAGGTTCTGACACATTAAACTTGTAGGTTTTTATATATTCTTGTAGTTCAATTCTTTCAAATGAGGCTGGACTAAATATTAGAAACACCTCTCAGTGCCTTAACACACTACTCAGACATTGCAGTTTAAAAGAAACACAAACTACAGTCTCCAAACTGACAATAAGACTGAATCAACATCTCTGAACAGTTTCAACACAATCTGATCATTAAAACCTTCATGAAGATTAATTCCTGGTCTGTTTAATGAGACTGGTGAGTTTTATCTGTGTTACCTGATAAACTGGAATATTGAGTGTTTATAACTTTGAATGTGTTTTTGTCACTGAGATGATCAAAGCACAATATTTACAGTTTCTATTGACTGTCATTATAAATATAATATAAAGGCAGTTTTTAGTGTAAATCTTTAACACTGACACAAACTGAACAGATGTTGTTGTCTCCAGATGTGTAACACAGCAGAATGACACACAGAGGTTCAGCTCAACAGATGTGAGTGTGTTGAATGATACTGAGGCCTGTGGAGCTGATGACAGCCATTTTCTATTAATGAAAGCTGGAGAGTGACGTCATCAGAATCAGGACTCACCTGGGATGTTTTCACCTGTTCTGTCTCTTAAGACTTGACCTGAAAGGAAAAACAAACACATGTTAGATTGTTTTGAAACAGACAGGTAATACTGTGTAAAAGTCATGTTTCATCTACTATAGACGGCTGATATTTCATTGCACAGAGACATAATCTGCAGGTTGTCTCTGATATCAGACATGTTTGATACAGAGGTCATCTCTCCAGATGTGGCTGCAGCTCTGTGGGCTCGAGGCCCTGCCAGATGTGTATTCTGACCACAACAAAAGTCCATCTGGGACTCTTGAACCAGTCGCAGCAGTAAATGAGCCGACATCTTTAACTGTTTAATGAAAGCACTCACCAACAACAAGCTCAATGATGAATGTTTGTCTCTGAAGACGTGGAAAATCGCAGCTGTAGTTCCCGCTGTCGGCCATCTTTGTTTTTCTGATCTTTATGGAGGCGTCGCCGTTCTTCAGTTGATCTTGAAAATGTGAGACTCGACCTCTGAACTGCTCATCTTGACCTGTTTTGCCGTTATTGTAATGAATGCCTGAATCATAGAAGAACACCTCCTTCTGACCGTCTTTCTTCCAGTCAAACAGCTTTCTTGTGATGTCCTCCTTGTTGCTGAGCGAACAGGGTAAAACAGCATCATCATCTTCTTTCACGACCACTTTGACACCTGGAAGATAAAAACATGTGTTACTCAGTATGTTAACATGCAGAGTCATCAGGAAACAAAGTCAGATAACAACTTTACACACCACAACAATAACTCAACACCTGTTTCCTCTAACATAATAGTTTTGGTTGTGTCGTGCTTGTACTGACATATTTTAAGTATAATTAAACTGTACAGTATTGTTTATTAGGTTTTTGTTATTGAGCCTTGTGTTTGAATGTTACAAAATGTATTCAGCTGGAAACTCTTCAGCTTTATAACACCAGGAGAAGTTGTAGTTTTATTCATTCATCTTGATTTATTGGACTGGATTCAAAGACACAACTAACCACCAAACTATCCTGTTCCTCAGCTGCAACACACAGGTTGTTTTTAACTTTGTAATTCAAATATGTTCACTGTACTTTCTAAAGGACATCAGATTAAAGCTTCACCTCTCTCTCTCTCTCTCTCTCTCTCTCTCTCTGCAGGTTGTTAATCTTGGGGCTGATGTACAGTTAAGTTTTCTGTCTGTTTGGGTGAATAAACCTGCAACCAGCTCTTATCATTTATCAGACGATGTCTCCTCACCAGTACTGACTACAACCACACAAACAGGTGTTACTACATTGTTGAAAAAAATGAGTGTGAGTGTCAGAGAGAGGAGGACTACAACCAAATAAACTTTTCTGGTTTTTATATGAATGTGGCAACTTTAAACCTGTCAATGAGGATGATGTGAAAATACTGTGAGTTCACATTCATACAGCTCAGGGCGGATGATGGACTGAGTCACGTCTCTGTTCAAGTTCTGACTACGTGAGTTTATTCAGAGAGTCCAAAGTCCAACAGACATCCAGAAGGTTTCAGTTCAGAACAAGAGATGATCAGAACCACCAGTGTCTGCAGCAGGAAGGAGGTGACGCGCACACACACACAAAGTACACACACACGCACATAGTACACACAAAATACACACATGCACACTACACGTACACAAAATACACACACGCACAGCGCGCACACGGACGCATGACGTAACTAATGATTAACTAATGATTAACTAATGATCTGACTTGGTAACTATTCAGTATCATGTTTCACACTGATTCATATATAACTCATGAATAAAGTGACTCTAACCCACAGATATTTATTTATGTATTAATGTATTTAATGTTTAATTGTTGAGGGACCAGTTTGTGTTAAACCTGCTGCACACTACAGCTTTTATAGCCGAAGCTAATCAGTAATGAACGTCACCATGAACTCATCATCAGCTGATGATTGATCGATAACGTGTCTCCCAGTCTGTCCTGTGGTAACTCATTATCTACTCTATAGTTTATATGTAACTCATTAACGACCCAATAACTATCAAGTCCTTCCTGATGAAGATCTGCGCCACGTCTCTGTTTTATTGAGGGAACTACTTTAGTTCAAAGTGAACTGAACTTTAAGAGTCAAAGTCCAACAATCACAACATCCTGAAGGTTTCATGTCTGCACGAGCGTTTCTGTGAAACCTGTGCGTGTCTGCAGCAGGATGGAGACGACGCACACGCACATGCACTGACGCACACACGCACGCACACACACAGACAGCAGTGATGACGACATCATTACAGAGCATTTCGAGATTAAAACTCAGCATCATCCAGCTGTAATTCTTCTGTAATCGATTAGATCAATACTATCGATGTGTGCTGATGATCAGGGTGCGTGTGTGACGTCACAGTGAGAATTAAAGACTGTCAGTGAGTGATGATCAGTTTTCTTACCGTCTCCAGCAGCAGACGTTTCTCCAGAGCAGCTCAGCAGACAGAGACACACGAGAGGAAGAAGCTCCATAGTTGTGATGTCCTCTGAGGACTTCACCACACTGATGGTGTCTCTATGTGACGGAGCTTCACACACTCCTCAACACCCTGACTGGTTCATCACAACCTGTTTCTGCTCCTCAGCCTGAAGCTAAGGCACTTCCGGTACTAATACTTCAGAATAAAAGCGCCATCACCAGGCCTGCAGCTGCCATCGCATTTTGTCTGGGTGTTGGCCACTGAGAGGAGGGAAGTAACGAAGTACAAATACTTTGTTACTGTACTTGAGTAGATTTTTCAGGTGTCTGTACTTCACTAGAGTTTTTATTTTTCTGACAACTTTTGACTGACAAATATCTGCAGGTGAATTTCGGTAATCTGGGACATTATTTGAACCCTTTCTGTGATCTCACCGCCATGACGTCATGAGACAGGTCAGAGTCTGCAGTCAGCTGAGGACAGGAACAATCCCTGTCGGTAGTTTTCACACTGTGACACACTGTGTGTCACAGTGTCACACACACACAGCTGTCTCTCTGTAATAATCTACTAAAGGTCCTTTGAGATGAGCAGTGAAACTTCGATCTGTTGAAGTCTTCTGAAAGCAGCCTTTGTTTGTCAGAGTATTTCATCAGCCAGTTATTCAGTCAGTTCTGTGTTTCAGCTAACATCACCCTTCTTCTCCAGAAGAGAGCTGTGTGAGGCACAAACACCAAACACACACTCAGACACACACATCTGCAGCAGCAATGATGCCACAACAACACACATCACAATCAGTTCTCCATAAAAGTGTAAAACAGCCTCACTGAGTGTGTTTGTCCTCCTGAGATTCATGTCATCATTCAACCTGACACACAAACAGAAGGAGCTCAAAACACTTCAGTCAAACAGCAGCAGGTGGCGCTAACGTCTCTGACAGATTTCACTTCCTGTGGCTGCTCGATGAAACAACACACCTGGTGCAGGTGCATGAACAGCAACAGGAGATGGTTGGTTTGCAGAATCAGACCCATAAATTAAAATCACTTGTATTTCTTTGATCACAGTTTGAACACAGAAACATCAGAAACAGTCACAACACACAGTTTTGACATTTTTCATGTTTTATTCAAACGTTTGTATAGAAATGATGAAGCGCTGCCTGAAGTGACATGAAACACTACAAGTGCATCATCAGTGAACAACAGAAACATCAGTGTGTAACTGGACCTGACAGACTGCCTGAGCACCTGGAAACATAATAAAGAACCAACACAGGCTCGTCCCAAATAATGGCAACAAATACAAAAGTCACATTATATTTACTTGCAGCTACAAAGTGTTCAGACTGACTGACAGTGTTAACAGCAGCTTTAGTTCAGTGAAGTCTGATGGTTTTAAAGCACATGTGGAGCTCAGTCAGGAGCTTTAAGCGCTACAAGCAGTCTGATAATATTTGGTCAATAGACGGCATTTATACAGCACTGCTGCCCTCATTCATCCATTCACTCACTCACTCACTCACTCACTCACTCACTCACTCACTCACTCACTCACTCACTCACTCACTCACCGATGGTGAGATAACATTAAACTACTTTAACAACTCCTGACACACAACGACCTCGTTCATACAATCTTTCCTGGAAGTTGCACTCTGTTTTACATGAGAAGTGAAAGAAGATTAAAAATACAGCTTGAGAGAGAAGTTCAAACCCTGCAGACTTCCTGTTTTGGCCAATCACTGCTTGAAGTGGATGTGAATGTTGGTTTGTCGGTTTCAGGAAGTGAGTCGGACTGATGCCTTTTTACTTTGACAGGATTCTGGGTCCTGCACTTGACTTGGACACTATTTGTGACTGAGTGCTGTGAGATAAAGTTGAGGACTGTATATGTGTATATTTTGTATATTAACTGTACATTAGCTCGTTAGTTGCGGGAGCAGACATGCTGTGATCTTACTGTCTATGATCTGGATGAGGTTCAGGACATGAGGACGGTTCAGGGAGAGATTGTTGCCGTGGTAATGGGACATAGTGATGAAGGCAGAACGAGCTACATGCACATCGTCACCCAAACAACCTTCCTTGTGCCATCACAACTATCTGCTTTAACACAACCCCGATCCTAACCTGAACCTCAGATTCATTTAAATGTTTAAACCAGGTTTTACTTCTCCAACTGAAATAAGTGACCAGACAAAATGTCCTCGCCGTCATCCAGCATGGTCTCAGACTCAAAGGTGTTCTGACTGGTTTTTATCAATTAGGGTTCCCAGTGCAGTGTCTCTTTGTCCGTTGGTTGTGTTTGGTGTTGAACCTGGATCTGCAGGAAACAGAACAAAGTTATACTAAAGAAAATCCCAAATGTCTTGATCCTACTCTGAGTGTTAATATACACAGAATGATTAATGTCAGAGAGGATAAAACAACTGTCAAGACTCTGAACATCAGATACATATAAAGAATGAGTTGTGTCTGTTCATCATGAAATGTTGATACAATATTTAATCTTACCTTCTGCACGATTTAGCTTGTTGCGATTCTTGATGTAAAGCCCAGCTGGAACAGCAGCAACAGCAAACAGAGCGATGAAAACTCCAGCAACAACACAAACAACAACAAATCCAGTGTTGGACCCTGAAACAGATACAAAGTGAGTGCATCAGTCAGAACGTCAGTGCAGATGATAAACAGCAGACTGGACCTCACAGCTCACACAGAACAACTAAAGGTGAGTCTGCTCCTGAAATCTGAACTTGTTTCACATGAAAACTCCACTGGGATGAATGTGAGCAGGAACAGTGATGTGAGCTCTGATCTCAGGTCCAGTTTCCTCCTGCTGGGCTCCACAGCTCAGAGGCTGCTTCTGGTTCTGGTCCCAGCAGTGAAGAAATAAATGGACTCAGTTACAGTCCATCACTTTGATCTGACAGTAAAAACACAGGATCATCTGATAAAATATAAAACTTCTTCACAATACTTTTACTGATACTTTTACACTTTTACTCAAGTGGACTTTTACTTGTAACAGAGTATTTTTACTTTGTGTTTCTGCTACTTTCACTTCAGTAAAGTATCCGAGTACTTCTTCCACCACTGACTACTGTCCAGAAACATGAAGGTTAAAATCACTGTGAGCTTCTTGGTGCTGGTCGGCTCCACAGTTATTGGGCCTGATGGGAGCAGATCAACACACAGTCTGTAGATTATTGAAGTTGAGTCTCAGTAGAAGACAGAAGTTTTCACTCAGTTTGAAACATTTTAAACATTTTTAAAATCTGATGAGGATCCTTTAGATCTGATTAATAAAAAGTGTGACTATATGTAATGAGAGGGACTTTTTACAGTGTAAAAATGAGCCTGGTGCTGCCCTCTAGTGGACAAACTGTGTCATGAAGACTCTGATTCTCAGTCACAGTCAAACATCAGTAAATGTTGGAGGTGCTGAACATTTCTTCACTCCTGGTTTCAGGCTCAGACAGAAGAGGAAGACTCCTGCTCAGATGTATAAACCACAGTGTTACAGTTCATCTCATGTTTTCATCTTATTTTCACTTTAAGTCAAAACTTAATGCTGGATTTTAAGTTAATTCATCTTGTAATTAACCAACTCTGCTGCAGTTAATGAATAAAGTACCAGGAAGCTGTTTGTCATGTTGGACCTTCACTGCAATACAACGGTTATAATTACAAGTTTACATCGTCCAGTAAAAACTGCAGCTCCACAGCCTTTATGTTCAGTGTCATGAAGAAGTATCTGACTCCTTCCTGATTTATTCCATGTTTGTATATTTGTCACATTTAATTGTTTCAGATGTTCAAACAGAATCAAATATGAGGCAGAGACAACCTGAGTTAACACAAAATACAGTTTCTAAATGAGCAATTTAATTATTGAAGGCAAAAACCAGGACGACAAAGTCTTTTTAAAATCATTGAACACTAAGAATGATGTCACCATTAAGAGGCTCATGGGTTTCAGCATGAATGAAGGTTTTCAGGCCCTAAATCACACCCTGCTTCTTCATCTATTTTACTGTCACTGGGACCATAACTGACTAAATGAACATCATGTTGAGTTGAAGAAGACTTGAAACTAGAGACTGAGACCATGAACTCATCAGGAGACTGTTTACTGAGGGAATAAATCAGGTGAGAAGCAGCTTCCACACAATCACACCTCTTTCTGAGCCCAGTGGAGTCGCCCCCTGCTGGTCGGTAGAAAGACTGCAGGTTTAAGGCACTTTCACACCTGAAGGCTTCGACTATATTTTATACAGTCGATGATCGGGACTGTTTTAAGTTTAAAAAGTTTTAAGTTGATTAAAAAAAATCAAGACTCACTAAAAAATTATCTTGAATTGACATCACATGAGATTTGTTGTCTGATATATTTTTCATTTCACTAAAGTCAGAGAAAAAACGTGTTTTAAAATATGAAACATTAAGTGTTTAAAAGCTTTTGTTTGAGTCTCTGACAACAACTCAGATTAACAAACATTCAGAGACAGACGGGTACAAGTACTCAAGTACTGAGCTTATAATTGTACTCTAATTTATGTAACTTTAAACTTCTACTTCACTATATTTCAGAGGTAATATTGTACTTTTTACTCCACTACATTAATCAGACAGATAAAGTTACTAGTTACTTTGATCTAGACTCATAAAATATAATTATATGTAGAGTTAAAGTTTGCTCCTAGTTTTCAGTCTGAGTTCAGTTTGTAGTTGAGAAATAAAATAATAAAGTCATCAGTGAGTAAACTCTTCTCTTCCTGTCTGAGTGTCTTCATGGTGTTTGTTGTGTGATTCATGTGTAACTCGGCTGCTGTAACGCTGCAGTTTGTCATTGGGATTAATAAAGTCTCTCTCTAATCTCTCTAATCTAAACAGAGCTCACAGTGACGCCTCTCTGACGGCTTCACTCTGCTGTTGCTGTGCTTTCTGTCTCCAGGGCTGCAGACCTGTTGGGAGCTTCATCAGCAGCAGGGGACACACCTGGGCCTGATGTGCTCCATGTATAGAAATCCTTCAGAACATCTGCTCACACATCTTTGTGTCGTGGCTTTTGGTTTCCTTTGGTTTGTTTTTACAGCTCAACATCCACACAGCACATCTTCACTCATCCACTGCTACACTACTGACTGCACTCACTCCTCCAGCTGTTTGTGAAACAACACGACTAGAACAGAATCTCACCTGGTTCTGGAGCTGCACCTGTGAAGATAACAAGACATGTAGTGAGACATCAGTTATAAAGGACAATTACAGGATTATAAATGAAACATGATGTTTCCTGTTCATCACTTCTCTGCTTGTACATGAGGATTACAGTGTGTTTAAGAAGGAGAGAAACATGAAGAACAGAGAAACAGGAACCTTAATTACACCTCGTTACATTGTTAGACAGAACAAGACAAGTAAAACTTCTCTAACTTCTCTTTTTTCATCAACTAAAACACTTTTTCTGACTCACATCATGACAGAAACACATCAACAGTGAAGACTTTACAGCAGCTCCTGAACTTTTACACATTTGTTGTGCTTAAAAAAACATTAAAGGACGTCATGTGAACTTTGTTGTCTATTTACATTAAAGTAATAAAGAAAATGTGTTATGAAATGTGAAACACAGGGTCATTAAGAGCTTGTCCCCTTCTGTTAACAGGGCTCAGGTGTGGCCACTTTAATAGGAACACCTGTACAATCTAAAGCAGGGCTGAGCAACATATACAATATATACTGTTGTCATGATGTGAGACTATTTATTGTCTTAGATATTTGATATTCTCACATGGTGATATATCATAACTGTTGTCTGTTCCTGGTTTTAAAGGCTCATTACAGTAAAGTGACGTCATGTTCTGAACTCACCAGACTGTTCGACTTGTTCTGATACTTTCTTTACCCACTGAGTCATTATATCCACATTAATGATGATTATTGATCAGAAATCTCATCGTGTTAATGTTTTGTGAAAGTAACAATCGTCATCCCTACAATATTATCACAGTAGGGCCTGTTTGGTCAAACATATTGAGTTATTTGATTTTGTGGCCCCGTCCAAACATAATAATTAATTAACTAAATGAACACATGAATCAAGTGTATGTGTAACACTGAATTTTAGACGTCCACTTCAGGTGTTAAGGGGAATTTATTATGTACAAAAGATATCTGAACAGACATAAACAGATAAACACACACTTATTAGTGTCCAGAATCGGATGTAAACCAGCTGCACTGTATCTGCTGCGGCTGGACTTCCTCTGCAGTTGATACAACGGTTACCACGACAACAGTTGCCCGCAGCAACCACCACGCTTTCAGTTGCTACCGCCATCTACTGGCGTAAGGTAGTAACTGTTTCAGCCCGGCCGGGACCAGGTGTGTCTACACAGGTAAATTTAATCAGAAAATGAAGGGGGTGACCCAGTTAACAATGCAAACAATATCTCACTAAAATGACCAGGCTGCCACATATGTGCTCATATTGTAGTCATGTATCATCACACACAGAATAACAAACACACTGTGGCCACTTTATTAGGCCCACATTAATGATCTGATGCAATCCAACACAACTGTCCTGACTCAAACTTCACTTTTATGATGAAATATGAAGTAAAATAAAGATTTGTGTGTGTTGCAGTTTGATACTATGAGATTCATGATGCACAAAACTTCTCAATGAGCTTCATAACTGTCCTCAGATGTTTCCTCTGAAACATATTTACTGTAAAGAGAGTGAGTGTAACACTGGGAATCTAACTGCATCACATACAGCACATATAGTGTTAATAATTAATAAACGTTCATTCTCTCTCTAATCTCTGGTGACTGATGAACCAACGTCATCATCAAGGAATTTTTCACTCAGTTTAAAACATTTAAAATTATTTACATATAAAATCACAACTAGGAAGAATCTCACCTGGGATATACACAGGGATCACAGCAGCAATCTGATGGCTGTTTTCCCTCTGCGTAGCTACACAGCGATAGGTGTCGGTCTTGGTCACAGTAATGTTGACAGTGATGTATGAATATCTTCCTTGTTTTGACTCCTTTCGCTCCTCAGCAGGAAGAGTGTGACCAGCACTGTCCTTCCACTCTACTGTAAGAGGTGGATCACCATGAGCTTCACACTGCAGCAGCGCCCAGTCATTTGTATCAGCAAGTGTATCGATATTTGGCTTTGGAGCTAAACCTGTGAACACATTATAAACAACACATTATAAAGAGACAGTTTCAGCATTATTAATGTAATATTGGGATTTTGTTCATCCACACTCTGCTTGTATCCAGTTTACAGTGCGAAGAGAAAAACAAAAAAAAAGCCGGTAATACTTTATAATAACGATCATTAGTAAGTCCTTTGTAAGACATTAGTTAATGATGAACAAATCATGAACAAAACATTAATAAACCTTTGTAAATGATTAGTTAATACTAAATTAACATATCACAAATATGTTGTAAGTCATCTGCAAATGACTTGTTAACCATGAAATATTCATGAACTAATCATTAGTAAATGATTACTTAATGATTTGTTGATATATTATGAATGAGTTGTGAGCCAAAGTGATTATAAGAAATTGTTAGTGCTGTTAACATGTCACACATATGTTGTAAGTCATCTACCCCTGATTAGTTAATTATGAAATATTCATGAACTAATCATTAGTAAATGTTTACCTAATGATTTGTTATGTAATGAAGTATGCTGCTCCTTGGTACATGAAAAGTTGAAATTTAAGATTAGAGGGCTGCTGAAAAGTTTGTAAATAACTTACATATATAATTTGTGACAGGTAAGAAAGAACTACAAATGATATGAACACATTCTCATGTGATGATGTTTACACTTTAGATTAGGGGGATGCAAAAGCCCTTGTAAATGACTTATAGATGATTCAGTAATACATTTACACATGAGTCATAAAAGATGAAGAACAGGCCTCTTTCATTACATAACAAATCATTAGGTAAACATTTACTAATGATTAGTTCATGAATATTTCATGGTTAACAAGTCATTTGCAGATGACTTACAACATATTTGTGATATGTTAATTTAGTATTAACTAATCATTTACAAAGGTTTATTAATGTTTTGTTCATCATTTGTTCATCATTAACTAATGTCTTACAAAGGACTTACTAATGATCGTTATTATAAAGTGTTACCAAAAAGCCTCCAGCATCATTTTATGGGAAGATATTTCAAACATTTTAAACTGTTTCCAGTTTGAGGCAGACACACAAATACAGTCAACTTGTTAAACTGAACTATAAAGATTGTAATAAAATATAAAACAGTGTTCAAAGGTAAACACACCTGATGTGTCACATGTGAGAACTACTTTAATTATGCTGCCTGAAAGAAAAATTAACCATAAAGTCAGTTGAACTTCTGCCAAGAGAAGGTTGTGAAAGATTTAACTGGGTTGTTTTATTTATTTTTACAATTATATTTATTTAAACATGAGTGTTTAATGTCAACGAGGGCAGACTGAATATTAGAAACTCTTCTCAGCATCTACACAAACAACACAGTTCAGAAGCACCAAGAGATGAGCAGATGATGCTGAAGCTCCAAAGCTTGTTTGACTCTGTGACGTGAACTTTTCCAACAGAAACAACTGTTTCTAACAGAATCCAGCTGCACTTACATTTGACTCTACGTACGTATGATTGGTGCATCGCTTCAATGTTTTAAAATTAAATGATCTTTTCCTTCCCTAAAGGTTGGTCCAGTGAAGGGACGGGAGGATGAAGACTTTGATTGTGGTTTGCTATAAAAACACTAGTTGATAAGTTGATGATGGTGAATTACCATTATTGAGATAAATGTGAGTTTCCACACCAGTGACATAAAAAGCTGTCCAGCTCAATAACGTACAGTCATATTGATTCTGATTTATTTTGAATTGTCACAAGATGAGCCTGCTTCTTTCCTGTGATACTAAAATATCTGTGATGCAGTACATAAATATAAACATTGTTACATAAATATTAAACATGAAGTTAAAATTCATGAACCCAGAATGAACCTGGGACTAAACTACATTAATAAAGTAGATTACATTATTCTGTCACGTCAGTAAAAAGACTTTATATGGAGACTTTTTGGGAAAAATGCAGTAATTAATTATTTGACTGCAGCATATTGCACAATAACTTCTTCATGTAATTAGACAATCTGAATAAAAGTATTAGATTTAATAACACACAGGCTTCTTGGATTAAAAGATGTTGTTGTATAACTATAATATAATAAACGTGTCCACCTTTAAGTGACGAGTGATCCCAGTCAGTTCAACACAGAGAGGTTCAGGCCCACAGATGTTAGTGTTTAGACTGACAGGCCTGAGAAGACATTTACAGAAACACCTGCAGAGGTGGAGAGTGACGTCATCAGAATCAGGACTCACCTGGGATGTTTTCACCTGTTCTGTCTCTTAATGTTATAAGGTGCGGAGGATGCACGCGACCCGATATTTACGTGTAAAATTAATAAATAAACATAAAACATATTTTCATGTTGACGACAGAAGTCAACACACACATATTACACCTCATCTGAAAGCTGACATGTTCGTTTTTATCAACACATTTAGGAACCTGAAATAAAGATTTACGACATCACAACAGCAGCGTCTCACTTTACGGCAGTAAACAGTTAGCTGCTTACTAGCTAGCCTGTGTAGCCGCAGTTAAAATGTGTTTATAGGTGTAAAAACAGACATTTATAGACGAACAGCGGCTCGTTTTAAAGACAAAAGTCCACCCCTTAAATCCAGCGCGTTTAAACGGAAGCGGAAGTTAAAACCACCACAATAAAAGTCGATTGCGTCCCTCGTTTATTTTTAGCGCCGCTCGTCAAACTTCCAAACAACTTCATTTTAATCAATTTGAAGTATCGACAACAGATTTGACCAATGATGTTCAGTATCTCTGAAATCAGTAAACGCCCCGGAACAAAACCAACCAATCAGCATCTTTCTACGACCTAAAGGGACGAACCTAACGGGCTTTTAACTGCATCAGCCAATCACAGGACAGCATCTTTACCTCAGCGCCACACGTGTGTTATTGACAGCTGCTCTCATCCAATGGGAAGTCAGCACCGTGAAAACACTCTGAGTCAGCAGCCAATTAAATTACCTGTGTGACCATATATGGAAGTGACTGTTGTCGGACTTCCTGTGGTCGCGGGACACCCACATAACAGAGAAACTTTATTGATCTGTTTAAGGAGACAAGATTCAATGATAATAAATATGTAAATCTTTATTTAAACACTCACAACATCTTTTTATCGTCAACTTTAACACTGAGGGACATTTTCCAGCATCTTAAAGGGATTTATTATCATCATTTGGTAACTTTGGAGAAGTTTTAGAGAGCTCTGTGGACATCTGCTGGAGATAATCTGTACTGCACTTTCTAAAATATCTCAGAGCCTCTTCTGTCTGTCAGCCTAAAATTTGGTTCAGACATTTTAGACAAGTTGAGGGAGAGATCCTGTGAATTTCAGCCTGATGGCCCAGATTATAGCTTATTAATTTAATTTAAAAAATCAAATGAAACAAACAAACAAAATAAAACTTGTACTTTTTCTCTGTTTAATCATTTACCAGTTCAACTCTCTCTGAGCTTTAAATAAGATCAACACAGCTGATAAACCTCAGAGTGTTTGCTTTACAGTGATGTAGTGGACATGTATCAGCTCCTCGTGGTCTTTGTATTATACAGTTTAAAATGAGTAAATATTAAGAGGCAGAGACGCACAAAATCAAAATGAACCCCCAAGAGGTTAAGACTTGATCTGAAAGGCAAAACAAACACATGTTAGATTGTTTTGAAACAGACAGGTAATACTGTGTAAAAGTCATATTTCATCTACTATAGACGGCTGAAATTTCATTGCACAGAGACATAATCTGCAGCGTGTCTCTGATATCAGGCATGTTTGATACAGAGGTCATCTCTCCAGATGTGGCTGCAGCTCTGTGGGCTCGAGGCCCTGCCAGATGTGTATTCTGACCACAACAAAAGTCCATCTGGGACTCTTGAACCAGTCGCAGCAGTAAATGAGCCGACATCTTTAACTGTTTAATGAAAGCACTCACCAACAACAAGCTCAATGTAGAATGTTTGTCTCGGCTGAAGACGTGGAAAATCGCAGCTGTAGTTCCCGCTGTCGGCCATCTTCATATTTTTGATCTTTATGGAGGCGTCGCCGTTCTTCAGTTGATCTTGAAAATGTGAGACTCGATCTTTGAACTGCTCATCTTGACCTGGACGGCCGTTATTGTAATGAATGCCTGCATCATACATGAACACCTCCTTCTGACCATCTTTCCTCCAGTCAAACAGCTTTCCTGTGATGTCCTCCTTGGTGCTGAGGGAACAGGGTAAAACAGCATCATCATCTTCTTTCACAACCACTTTGACACCTGGAAGATAAAAACACGTGTTACTCAGTATGTTAACATGCAGAGTCACCAGGAAACAAAGTCAGATAACAACTTTACAAACCACAACAATAACTCACACACCTGTTTCCTCTAACATAATAGTTTTGGTTGTGTTGTGCTTGTACTGACATATTTTAAGTATATTTAAAGCTATGGTCTACGATTTGATAGATTGATCATTATTATTAACATTATTTAGATGGTGGTTATGGTCCAATAGTGCGACCTACACAATGTGAAGAGTAAAAGGAACCAAATAAATCCATTTTCTCTAGCGCCTGCAAAACTGAAAAGAAATTGACCAATAGGAGCCATCTGGTCCAAATGGCTCCTATTGGTCAATTTCTAAAATTGCTATCATGTTTACACCAAATCAGCCTTTTTATTTGCTCGTGGCAGCTAAATGAAGCAGCAATGCAGGTAGATGAATGAAACCCTCCGCTTCACGTTGGGGTTTCAATCATCCTGTCCGGATTTATTTCTCCATAACAACCTCTCGCCCGGTCACTACTCAACTGTTTTGCTGACCCTCCTCCCGGTCTTGTCCGTTTGTTTTCAACGAAGCCTTTGCTAAATCAATATGATGGATTATCATATAGGCGTTACGATGTGTGTATTTGTGTGTCTTATCTGTCATAAACAAGAGATTACGGTTTACGGGCACGTTTGTGTTGCGGTCATGGTGCTAATGATGCTAATGACATTACGCTAGCTTGGCTGTGGAGCTTAGCTGTGGACATTGTAATGACTTACAAGATTTATGTTAGTTTCAACGTGCATTGTTGTAATTTTCCCTATGAATCCGACATCATTACTCTGCATTCAAAGCTGTATTTGGTTTCTGCCGGCTTGTTGCGGGAGGGTGTGTGTGTGTGTGGGGGGGGGGTGCTTTTTCAAATATTTCTCAGATCGTAGCTTTAAGCTGTACAGTATAGTTTATTAAGTTTTTGTTATTGGGCCTTGTGTTTGAATTTTACAAAATGTATTGAGCTGGAAACTCTTCAGCTTTAAAACACCAGGAGAAGTTGTAGTTTTATTCATTCATCTTGATTTATTGGACTGGATTCAAAGACACAACTAACCACCAAACTATCCTGTTCCTCAGCTGCAACACACAGGTTGTTTTTAACTTTGTAATTCAAATATGTTCACTGTACTTTCTAAAGGACATCAGATTAAAGCTTCCCAACACACACACGCACGCACACACACACACACACACACACACACACACACACACACACACACACACACCCACACACACACATTAATCAGTAATCATGAAGGAAACAAAAACCAGGAAACATTTTAAGAACCTGTTCGTCTGACTTCTCTTATCATTTATCAGACGATGTCTCCTCACCAAGATTAAGTAAAACCACACAAACAGGTGTTACTACATTGTCAAAAAAAATGAGTGTGAGTGTGAGAGAGAGGAGGACTACAACCAAATAAACTTCTCTGGTTTTTATATAAATGAGGTAACTTTAAACTTGTCATCCCCAAATAAACACACAATCGAAAATGATAATCAATAAACTAGAAGCTACAATGAGACAAATTCACACCTGACCTGAGTCAGTTATAAGACCTGACCTCCACCTGCTGTGATCGTTGGTTTGTGACAAAAGTCCAAACAGTTTGAGGATCACTGAGTCTCGACTCACATGAAGATTTATTTATTTAATCTTCACAAAACATGATTAAAATGTTTTTTCAGACAGAAAGTCAGAATTCTGATTCCAGCTTCTGAAGGAGGAAGGAGACAACACACGCACACACAACACTAGTGAAGACGCCACATCATTATAGAGCATCAATCCAATCAATACTGTCGATGTGTGCTGATTATCAGGGTACATGTGACGTCACAGCGCGCTGAGCAGGTGTCTTGTACAAAGCAGGAAGCAGCTGATGAACATCCAGCATGTTTCCACATTGTTCCGCTGCTCAGATGAAACAAAGTGAGAATTAAAGACTGTCAGTGAGTGATGATCAGTTTTCTTACCGTCTCCAGCAGCAGACGTTTCTCCAGAGCAGCTCAGCAGACAGAGACACACGAGAGGAAGAAGCTCCATAGTTGTGATGTCCTCTGAGGACTTCACCACACTGATGGTGTCTCTATATGAGCTTCAGACACTCCTCAACACCGTGATTGGTTCATCACAACCTGTTTCTGTTTCTCAGCCTGCAGGCAGTGAGAGCTGCAACACGTCCGGTACAAACCTTCACAATAAAACAGTAAAAGCGTCATCACCATATATTTACACTATGACTCATGCACACAACTGCACTTTGTCTTCACACTAACATTAAAGCTGTGTATAAAATAATCAACTTTACAGCCTCAAATTCAGCTTCAGCTTCTCTGTTAATGTGTCAGAGCTGCTTCTCTTCCTGACCTGTTGCGACCTGATCAGCAGCAGTGAAACATCTCTGCAGTTCCTCCAACACAAGCAATTAAAAGATCTGCTCCAGACGTGTTGAAAGAAACAGGCTGTAATGAAGAGTGTAACTCAGCCCCAAGTTTCACAGTCCACAAAACATTTCACACAAAAACACTAATGTAGAAGAAATTCCCAGTTTCCCTCCTTTGTTGGAAATACAGTTAAAGGAACAGTTCCCTCAAACAAAACAGAAACTCAGTCATCATCTCCTCCCTCATGCTGATGTGAAGTCAGGTGACGTTTCATAGTCCACAAAACATTTCTGGAGCTTCACAGTAAAACTCTCCTCAACAACTGAAGTAGCTGGAGACTTGTTTTAAAACGGAAAAGCAACAGAAATAAAACTCCATTAAAACTTTGCTGAATTAGCTGTTAGTAGTTCCTGTTTGCAGTGAACCTGTTGATGAACAGACAACTATCAGTGGATTACTTTGAGACTGAAGGAAACTTAAAAACAGGAGATTTCTCAGGCAAGTTCTGCACATGTAAGAAGCGTCTGTTTTCAGGATTTGTCATCAAATTTCTGGAGTCATTATCTCCCCCAGTTCAGCTTGATGATGTTTTATATCGAGTGTCCAATGTAAAAAGTTTGACTGCAGTTTTCAAACTGATATTTTCTATATTTAGCTCTTTTTCTTCACATCTGGGACATAAATTGTTAAAAAATGTTTATATGTAAAACAAAAGTTAAGCGTTAAATCTAAATGTTAGATTTTGATTTAACATTTAACTTTTTTTCATCAAACATGTTGAATCTAAATGTTACAGCCAGGTGACCCATTTAGACTAACAAATCCAACAATTATGCCTCAGATTTGAGGAAAATGAGCTAAATGTGAAGAAAATTAGCTAAATATTGAAAATATATCAGTGAGAAAACTGCAATCAAGTTTTTTACATTTGGTTTTATGTCCCAGAAAACCTCTGTTTAGTGTTCACTCCTTTTTAATACACATAAGTGTTTTTAATGCAAATGAGTTATTTACTGATGTATTTTATGTTGTGGAACAAAACATAAAAATCTCTTGAGCTCATGTGTTAACCACAGACGATGTTTCAGGTATTTAACCAAAAGCCCACTGACTTTGAGAAGAGGGGACGAAACATGCAAAAATTGATTATTACGATTTATGACTAAACTTATTTCTGGGTTTAAAGACTCATTCCTGCAGCACTATGTGGAGGCTGTTTAACAGGGAAGACAACAACTCCCAAGTTCCCACGCTGCTTCACAACACCGTCAAACTAAGTCTTTATCTCACTGGTTAGATTGAGAGATTCCTCGTGGCAGAAGTTAATACTGTGTGTTTAAACTCAGTTCAGTTGAACACACTGACACAAAATGTTGGTAAACCCAACAGTGAGACTCCAAAGGGCAAAACTGCTCTTTACCTCAGTTTACCTCAGTTAACACACCTTCCCACAGTGGGCAGACGTGAGCATGTTGGAACCACTGAGCAGCATTTATGAGTTTAATTACAAGATAATATATACTTTTTTATTGTTTTACTGTCAATCCTTATCTTCTTGCAGTGAAACCACAAGGGCATGTTTGCAGGGGATCGGTTTCTGGGAATATAGCAGCCTTCTCAAACAGGAACTCACTCACCCACCCACACACACACACACACACACACACACACACACACACACACACACACACACACACACACATGGCCTATTGCCAAGAGCCGGCCCTGTGTGCATGCACATACCAGCAATGACACAGCCCCAACCAGCTGAGCCACCAGGGCATAGTTCATAATTCATAATTCACCTTTTTATTAAGCAGGAGTCAAAACTTTTCACAGTGCCCTTTTAGTCAAAAACTCAGATCTGTGCCAAACAGGAAATATCAGGAAAGCAAAGTTCATTAGTAGAGTGCAGCACACACCCACACACACCCACACACAGGATCTAATTTCACTGAGGTTCCTTTCAGCTTTTCATTTAAAAATACAAACAAACACATGCAGCCAGATCTTACCACCTCCAGGTAAATGAGCCAAATCTTAACACCTCCAGGTAAATGAGCCAAATCTTATCACCTCCAGGTAAACGAGCCAAATCTTATCACCTCCAGGTAAATGAGCCAAATCTTATCACCTCCAGGTAAATGAGCCAAATCTTATCACCTCCAGGTAAACGAGCCAAATCTTAACACCTCCAGGTAAACAAGGTGTGACAGTTCAGGTAAAGAGGGAACAGCTGACACACCGTACAAGACATAACAATTACAATTATGTACACACATGGAGCCATAAAGGTAAAACTCAAAACAGTCAAATAAATGAAATCATTTTCAAAATGTAGAACCACAACGATAAACTTTTGTTAACTCTGGTTAACATAACAATGTCATACAGAAAGTTCACCCTTTTCTACCAACAGACACAGTTTTGTCACTGGTCTCTCAATAATATTCGTCTTTATTTGAATTTGAACAGATCTGATGATGCCTGATTTGTCAGGGAAAGTTTTGATTACTTTCCCAATCATCCAGGAATTTCTGGTGGCAGTGGCATCTGAGATCAAAATAATGTTCCCTGTTGCAAGATTACATTTTGGTTCGCTCCACTTTTTTTTCCACTTTTTTTTTCTTGTTTTGTTTTTCTCCACTTCTTGGTTTCTGAATGGCAGCTACAAACCGTAATGTCCATCTTGCAACTTCACAGATTGCTCCATAATTTCAATGAATAAAAGCGCCATCACCAGGCCTGCAGCTGCCATCGCATTTTGTCTGGGTGTTGGCCACTGAGAGGAGGGAAGTAACGAAGTACAAATACTTTGTTACTTTGTAACTGTATTTTTTCAGGTGTCTGTACTTTATTCTAGGTATTCATTTTTCTGACAATTTTTGACTTTGTCTCCATTAATAACAAATATCTGCAGGTGAATTTTGATCATCTGGGACATTATTTGAACTTTTGACTCTGGAGACATTTGTACGGTGGCCGGGAGGTGCAAACCAAGATTACAAAATGTGAAACACTTTTACAAAGCTTGAGACAAATTTGCATTTTAGAAAACATTTTTACTTATCATTTACAAAATTACATTACCATAACACATTTACAACTCCCGAAACAAATTTACATTTCAGAAAACAAATTAACAAGACAGGAAACACTTTTACAAACGGCAAAACAAATTTACAAGTCCCGAAACAAATTTACAAATATCAACCATCAACCGGAAAGGGAATGTGCCAACTCCGGGGTTGAACCGGAAGTGATCACGAGGAACAGCCAATACGAGTTTTCCGATAGAGTTCATGGACAGCCAAGATGGACAGCGATCCATGACAGCGACAGAGCCAGTCCACGACCACGACAATATTAGAAATTCTCTGACAGCGATCAAGTGATGTTTTGCCCATTTTGTGGCAAACACATGAGCCGCTTAACGCGGTTTTGTTTTTCGTGTGGTTGGTCTCTCGAGTTTTTAAATGACATGGACCAGACGGACGGACCAGACTCAGGTCCACGAAGTTCCAGTCGGATGGCCCTGGTTATGGCGTTTGTAGAGGAGTAATCCTTTCTGCGATATAACTCGGCTTCATTCAGTTTGGTTTTCAGAGACCTCAAGCTGATGTGAACACCGTGTAAACTGGACATCATATCCACGATGACAGCGTACGAGTGTCCCTCATTAAAATACTGTGTGCACTGCTGCAGCATATCTGGTCCGTCAGTCTGTTCTATGCCCCATAAAAACTCTAAAGACTGACCACACGAAAAACAAAACCGCATTAAACGGCTCAAACATTGTCCACAAAACGGGCAAAACATCACTGGGTCGCTGTCCATGAACTCTATCGGAAAACTCGTATTGGCTGTTCCCCGTGATCACTTCCGGTTCAACCCCGGAGTTGGCACATTCCCTTTCCGGTTGATGGTTGATATTTGTAAAAGTGTTTCCTGTCTTGTTAATTTGTTTTCTGAAATGTAAATTTGTTTCGGGACTTGTAAATGTGTTATGGTAATGTAATTTTGTTTTATGATATGTAAAAATGTTTTCTAAAATGTAAATTTGTCTCAAGCTTTGTAAAAGTGTTTCACATTTTGTAATCTTGGTTTGCACCTCCCGGCCACCGTACATTTGTGATATCAATCTAACGCACTAAACACACGATACCTTTCTGCAACCCTGAAGATGTTTTAAGATCACACCAGAAGAAAACATGTAGATATCAAACCCAGAGGAGATCTGCCTCATCTATCAGTGAGCATTGTGCAAAATAAAAAAATAAAAAATAAAATGTGTCTGAATTTGATTTGATAATCTGGGACACTTAAAATTTAGGTTTGCTAAACTCAATATCTCAATTTTTAAAGCATTATAAAAAATGACATGGACTGAAAGCTAAATAAGAAAATGTATAATTTATAGACATGTCATGAATTCACAAACATTCAGGAAAGAAAGGGCATAAATGTTTGTGAATGAATAAGTTCCATATTGGAATAAGTCAAACTGAGCAGATTTACTGTGATTTTCATCTTTCTCACGACCTTTTCTGAGCCCAGTTGGCTCCATGTTGGTGTTGGTGACGTGTGTTGATGAGACGATGTAGTTCACTGACTCTGCAGTCAGCTGAGGACAGGAACAATCCCTGTCAGTAGTTTTCACACTGTGACACACACACAGCTGTCTCTCTGTAATAATCTACTAAAGGTCCTTTGAGATGAGCAGTGAAACTTCGATCTGTTGAAGTCTTCTGAAAGCAGCCTTTGTTTGTCAGAGTATTTCATCAGCCAGAGTTATTCAGTCAGTTCTGTTTCAGCTAACATCACCCTTCTTCTCCAGAAGAGAGCTGTGTGAGGCACAAACACCAAACACACACTCAGACACACACATCTGCAGCAGCAATGATGCCACAACAACACACATCACAATCAGTTCTCCATAAAAGTGTAAAACAGCCTCACTGAGTGTGTTTGTCCTCCTGAGATTCATGTCATCATTCAACCTGACACACAAACAGAAGGAGCTCAAAACACTTCAGTCAAACAGCAGCAGGTGGCGCTAACGTCTCTGACAGATTTCACTTCCTGTGGCTGCTCGATGAAACAACACACCTGGTGCAGGTGCATGAACAGTTATGGTCGGTTTGCAGAATCACACCCATAAATTAAAATCACTTGTATTTCTTTGATCACAGTTTGAACACAGAAACATCAGAAACAGTCACAACACACAGTTTTGACATTTTTCATGTTTTATTCAAACGTTTGTACAGAAATGATGAAGCGCTGCCTGAAGTGACATGAAACACTACAAGTGCATCATCAGTGAACAACAGAAACATCAGTGTGTAACTGGACCTGACAGACTGCCTGAGCACCTGGAAACATAATAAAGAACCAATACAGGCTCGTCCCAAATAATGGCAACAAATATAAAAGTCACATTATATTTACTTGTAGCTACAAAGTGTTCACACTGACTGACAGTGTTAACAGCAGCTTTAGTTCAGTGAAGTCTGATGGTTTTAAAGCACATGTGGAGCTCAGTCAGGAGCTTTAAGCGCTACAAGCAGTCTGATAATATTTGGTCAATAGACGGCATTTATACAGCACTGCTGCCCTCATTCATCCATTCACTCACTCACTCACTCACTCACTCACCCACCGATGGCAGTGAGCTACCATACAAGGTGCTGGTCTGACCATCGGGAGCAGTTTGGGCTTCAGCCTGTTGCTCGAGGACACTTGGACATGTGGACGGGAGGAGCCGGGGATCGAACCACCGACGTGTGACGGCACTTTTTTGGTCCGAGCCCCTCGGCTCTGAACACGTATATAAAACTTGGACGGCCTTGTTCTGGTTTCATTAAGTCCCTAATGACAGGATTCTGGGTCCTACACTTGACCTGGACACTATTTGTGACTGAGTGCTGTGAGATAAAGTCGAGGACTGTATATGTGAATATTTTGTATATTAACTGTAAGTTTGCTCTGTAGATCATCGAGCAGACATGCTGTTATAATACTCTCCTCAATACTTCTGATAAGGTTCAGATTATGAGGACATCTTATTAAAACCGTTGGTTTAGTTCAGGGACAGATTGAGGTCGTGTTAATGAGAAACATGCACATCGACAAACAGCCTTCATTTTTTTTTATCTTGCTTCCATCTCAACTATCTGCCTCAACACAACCTGAAATTAATTTTAACTTAAAAACCAAGTTTTAATCCTCAAACTGCCTGAAATAAGAGAAGACCAGACAAAATGTCCTCACCATCATCCAGCATGGTGGAAACACACACAGCAGAGAACTTCACAGCACATGTAGAGCTGGTTACTCTTATGGATCAGTCGGATTCAGTGGTGTTGCTGAACTGAGTTGAGACTGCAGTCGTCTTATCTCCTCATCTGAGGAAAGAAAACAAAGTTATATTCAAGAAAATCACAAATGTAAATACCAACAAGGTGATTAATGTCTGAGAAAATAAGAAAACTGTCAAGACTCTAAACATGAGATAACTTACTTTTCTTACGATTTTCTTTTCTGAACTTGTTGATGCAAAGCCCAGCTAGAACAGCAACAACAACTAAAAGGAGGATAGGTACTACAATAGCAGCAATCACTCCAGCAGAAAGCCCTGAAACAGATACAAAGTGAGTGCATCAGTCAGAAGGTCAGTGCAGATGATAAACAGCAGACTGGACCTCACAGCTCACACAGAACAACTAAAGGTGAGTCTGCTCCTGAAATCTGAACTTGTTTCACATGAAAACTCCACTGGGATGAATGTGAGCAGGAACAGTGATGTGAGCTCTGATCTCAGGTCCAGTTTCCTCCTGCTGGGCTCCACAGCTCAGAGGCTGCTTCTGGTTCTGGTCCCAGCAGTGAAGAAATAAATGGACTTAGTTACAGTCCATCACTTTGATCTGACAGTAAAAACACAGGATCATCTGATAAAATATAAAACTTCTTCACAATACTTTTACTGATACTTTTACACTTTTACTCAGGTGGACTTTTACTTGTAACAGAGTATTTTTACTTTGTGTTTCTGCTACTTTCACTTCAGTAAAGTATCCGAGTACTTCTTCCACCACTGACTACTGTCCAGAAACATGAAGGTTAAAATCACTGTGAGCTTCTTGGTGCTGGTCGGCTCCACAGTTATTGGGCCTGATGGGAGCAGATCAACACACAGTCTGTAGATTATTGAAGTTGAGTCTCAGTAGAAGACAGAAGTTTTCACTCAGTTTGAAACATTTTTAACATTTTTAAAATCTGATGAGGATCCTTTAGATCTGATTAATAAAAAGTGTGACTTTATGTAATGAGAGGGACTTTTTACAGTGTAAAATGAGCCTGGTGCTGCCCTCTAGTGGACAAACTGTGTCATGAAGACTCTGATTCTCAGTCAAAGTCAAACATCAGTAAATGTTGGAGGTGCTGAACATTTCTTCACTCCTGGTTTCAGGCTCAGACAGAAGAGGAAGACTCCTGCTCAGATGTATAAACCACAGTGTCACAGTTCATCTCATGTTTTCATCTTATTTTCACTTTAAGTCAAAACTTAATGCTGGATTTTAAGTTAATTCATCTTGTAATTAACCAACTCTGCTGCAGTTAATGAATAAAGTACCAGGAAGCTGTTTGTCATGTTGGACCTTCACTGCAACACAACGGTTATAATTACAAGTTTACATCGTCCAGTAAAAACTGCAGCTCCACAGCCTTTATGTTCAGTGTCATGAAGAAGTATCTGACTCCTTCCTGATTTATTCCATGTTTGTATATTTGTCACATTTAATTGTTTCACATGTTCAAACAGAATCAAATATGAGGCAGAGACAACCTGAGTTAACACAAAATACAGTTTCTAAATGAGCAATTTAATTATTGAAGGTAAAAACCAGGACGACAAAGTCTTTTTTAAATCATTGAACACTAAGAATGATGTCACCATTAAGAGGCACATGGGTTTCAGCATGAATGAAGGTTTTCAGGCCCTAAATCACACCCTGCTTCTTCATCTATTTTACTGTCACTGGGACCATAACTGACTAAATGAACATCATGTTGAGTTGAAGAAGACTTGAAACTAGAGACTGAGGCCATGAACTCATCAGGAGACTGTTTACTGAGGGAATAAATCAGGTGAGAAGCAGCTTCCACACAATCACACCTCTTTCTGAGCCCAGTGGAGTCGCCCCCTGCTGGTCGGGAGAAAGACTGCAGGTTTAAGGCACTTTCACACCTGAAGGCTTCGACTATATTTTATACAGTCGATGATCGGGACTGTTTTAAGTTTAAAAAGCTTTAAGTTGATAAAAAAAAGATCACGACTCACTAAAAAATTATCTTGAATTGACATCACATGAGATTTGTTGTCTGATATATTTTTTATTTCACTAAAGTCAGAGAAAAAATGTGTTTTAAAATATGAAACATTAAGTGTTTAAAAGCTTTTGTTTGAGTCTCTGACAACAACTCAGATTAACAAACATTCAGAGACAGACGGGTACAAGTACTCAAGTACTGAGCTTATAATTGTACTCTAATTTATGTAACTTTATACTTCTACTTCACTATATTTCAGAGGTAATATTGTACTTTTTACTCCACTACATTAATCAGACAGATAAAGTTACTAGTTACTTTGATCTAAACTCATAAAATATAATTATATGTAGAGTTAAAGTTTGCTCCTAGTTTTCAGTCTGAGTTCAGTTTGTAGTTGAGAAATAAAATAATAAAGTCATCAGTGAGTAAACTCTTCTCTTCCTGTCTGAGTGTCTTCATGGTGTTTGTTGTGTGATTCATGTGTAACTCGGCTGCTGTAACGCTGCAGTTTGTCATTGGGATTAATAAAGTCTCTCTCTAATCTCTCTAATCTAAACAGAGCTCACAGTGACGCCTCTCTGATGGCTTCACTCTGCTGTTGCTGGGCCTGTCTGGTGACATTGTCTTCATATTATACTTGTCACGATCTATTAGTAAACTGAAATCAAGTATTTATTGGCCACAGACTTTGCTACTTCTGTCAATCTAACAAAAATTAGTTAATACCGCTTTATCGATGAAATCACAGATAACCGGCGATGCTTATGTTTGGGTCGGTACCACAGGCTGGTAGACAGACTACACACACATCATACACTAACAACAATCGTCCCTATGGCATCAACACAGTAGCATTTGGTGACCATCAACATTTCTTACTGCCCCCCAATCAAGTCAGTCTAGAACCGGGCCTGCAGTGAGGACCTCTCCTGATCCACCAACACTGCATCACTGGCGCAGAAAGCCCAGCGGCGCCTCCACTTCCTCCGCAAACTCAAGCGAGCGAGAGCTCCTCCGTCCATCATGTGCACATTTTACCGGGGCACCATTGAGAGCATCCTGACAAGCTGTATCACTGTGTGGGGCGGGAGCTGCACTGACTGCAACAAAAAAAGCCCTGCAGCGCGTAGTGAACACAGCTGGAAAGATCACTGGTGCCCCACTCACCTCCCTGCAAGACACATACACCACCCGCCTCACCCGCAAAGCGACCGTGATGGTGAGCGACGCCAGCCGCCCCGCACAGTCTGTTCAGCCTCCTGCCCTCTGGGAGAAGATACCGGAGCCTCCGTGCTTCATCCACCAGACCCACAAACAGCTTCATCCACCAGACTCACAACCAGCTTCATCCACCAGACTCACAACCAGCTTCATCCACCAGACTCACAACCAGCTTCATCCACCAGACTCACAACCAGCTTCATCCACCAGACTCACAACCAGCTTCATCCACCAGACTCACAACCAGCTTCATCCACCAGACTCACAACCAGCTTCATCCACCAGACTCACAACCAGCTTCATCCACCAGACTCACAAACAGCTTCATCCACCAGACTCACAACCAGCTTCATCCACCAGACTCACAACCAGCTTCATCCACCAGACTCACAACCAGCTTCATCCACCAGACTCACAAACAGCTTCATCCACCAGACTCACAACCAGCTTCATCCACCAGACTCACAAACAGCTTCATCCACCAGACTGTCAGGAAGCTGAACTCTCTCCCACTCCCCCCAAAACACTCTGGACTCTGAACCCTGAACCTTCAGACTGACTGTCTTTTGCATTATTACAAACACATCACACAGAAACTTTTTGCTGCTATTACTGACTGTCTTCTTTTGCACTACATATCATACAGAGACTGTACATACTGTACATACAGAAACATAGTAGTTTTTTTAATATATTTTATTGTCTATTTAATGTTAGTAAATGTCTTTATTTCTGTCGTGCACCTTATTGATACTTTAGTGTTAGGAAATGTCTTCATCTTGTTGTGCTTGTGCACTTTATTTCTCTCACCGTGGGATAGTGAGAGACGTCTTTTCCATTCCTCTGTATGTCTGCTACATGTGGAGAAATTGACAATAAAAACTTGAAATTGGAAACTAATAAAAACTTCACAGTGTGTTTTGGTGAAATAATAATTCTTCAATTTAACAACATTTTTCTTTTGGAAGTTAAATGTGACAGAGTGTCAGGATCAGGCTGCAGCAGCCATTTATAAATCTGTTACTGAGTTTGTGGGTGAAGATCAGACTGATCTCAACATCCTGAAGACGTGTATGAAAACTTATAAACCAACAAGAATTAAAATGATTGAAGTGTTAATACACTGCTTAGAATGATCTCACCATCAAGAGGCACATAGGTCTCAGCATAAATCTGATGGCCGATTTCCTCCTGATTGACGACACAGCGGAAGTTGTCGGTCTTGGTCAAAGCAGCTTGAAGGACGATGTCGTAGCTGTCTCCTCTTTCTGTGACCTTCACATCTTTAACAGGAAGGATGTTTCCAGAACTGTCCCTCCACTCAACTTTAGGTTTTGGAGAAGCACCTCGAACGACACACTGCAGCACCGTCCCATCATCTGTTTTAACTGTTGTGACAGACGGTTTTGAAGCTGCACCTGTGAACATGACAGAAACAAAAGATGACATTAGATTTAATTACAGCATCAGAAATGTAATATTGGGATGTTTTTTGTTCATCACATCTGTAATAAAAGCATGATGAGGCTCAGTTACAGCTCCCAGCATTATTCAGCAGAGGATCATGTTTCAGACACGTTTAACTTCTACAAAGAGTTTGTAACTATTTACAACTAAAACACGTTTTCTGACTCACATCATGACAGAAACACATCAACAGTGAAGACTTTACAGCAGCTCCTGAACTTTTTGTCGACACTGTCATCGAGGTGTTATTAAATAAAATCGTTATCACTGAGCTCGTAGTTAGTGACGTGTTGAACTGGACTGTATTATATTCAGACGTGTTTCTAATATTCTGACCCGTCATGTTTGTGAACAGGGAGGACAAAAAAACAGAAACACCTCTCAGTGTGATGTAGTTCAGTACAACACCACCTTTAACTGTGACCTCAGTAATAAACACACACTTTCATTTACACATTTCAGACAAAGTCAACACAAACTGAACATTATAAAGTTCATAAAAGCAGAATTAGTGGCAGAGCTGCTGTATTAAATTACAATATATACATAAACATATTTATACTGCTGTACATACTGTATATATGTGATCTATAGTGTGAACACTGTGTTCATATCAAACCTCCAGCTGTTTATTCTCTATATAACGTCTCACTGACGTTACTTTGCTCTGATACCTGCATTGTATATTTTGCTTTCTGGAAATTGGAATATTGAGCGTTTATAACTTTGAATGTGTTTTTGTCACTGAGATGATCAAAGCACAATATTTACAATTAACTCAACAGATGTGAGTGTGTTGAATGATACTGAGGCCTGTGGAGCTGATGGCAGCCATTTTCTATCACTGAGAGCTGGGGAGTGACGTCATCAGAATCAGGACTCACCTGGGATGTTTTCACCTGTTCTGTCTCTTAATGTTATAAGGTGCGGAGGATGCACGCGACCCGATATTTACGTGTAAAATTAATAAACAAACATAAAACATATTTTCATGTTGACGACAGAAGTCAACACACACATATTACACCTCATCTGAAAGCTGACATGTTCGTTTTTATCAACACATTTAGGAACCTAAAATAAAGA